>NC_092766.1:6417793-6637618 GCF_047496795.1 Chiloscyllium punctatum
GCAAGGGGGTTCGTTTCAACCCATTTACCTCCTGCTTTCCACCCCCATTTTTTTTTCCAGAGTCATGCAGTTGGTCCAATAACATACAGGGATTGAGGTATGACAATGCCATGCCGAGACTGAGTCTCCAACCTCCTTCCCGAGAGGAACGCTCAACCCCCTCGGCCATTGTGGGGGGTTTTTGTATGAAAGAGGCTCTCGCCCTCAACAATCTCTCTACTCCTTAGCTTAAAAGACTTTGTTTTTTTAAAATCAATTCTACATTATTTTTTTTTTAAACTACATTCGATTATAAACATTCGACAGATTTATAAAGGAATGTCGGGAATTATATGGTAATAGTTTTTTTTAAAAAGGTTTTCGGAGTTTTGTTTTAAATTCTCTACAACCACTGTACAGAATTGCTGCCCCTCCTGTAAACCCACAGCCCCCACCCCGCCCCCCCCCCCCCCACCCCACCCACCTCTCCCCTACCAAACCCTGAGGCAGGAAATTATGCTTCACTGTTCATGAAGCTCTTCTCTTCCAGAGGTTTCTGGATCCAGTTACCATAGTTCATCTGCTCCAGCGCTTTGAAGAAGAGAGTGCGCGCGTTCTGGAAGTCGGCAGCCGCTGCCTTGGCATCCGAGTAGGAGGCCATCGCCAGCAGATCCTGTCGATTGTTCTTCTTGCACAGCTGCCGGAACAGATCGTACAGGTTGATCTTAGAGACCCGGGACACATCCAGCTGAGGCCTGACGGGTGGGAGAGAAGACAACAACAAAAAAAAGAGAATCAACATGCCACGGTGGCTCAGTGGTTAGGACTGCTGCCTCACGGCACCAGGGACCCAGGTTCGATTCCACCTTCAGGTGACTGTGCAAATTCCGCACATTCTCCCTGTGTCTGCATGGGTTTCCTCCGGTTGCTTCCCACAGTCCAAACATGTACGGGTCAGGGTGGATTGGCCGTGGGAAATTGTCCCATAGTGTCCAGGGGTGTGCAGGTTAGGATGGGTTGGCCATGGGAAATTGTCCCATAGTGTCCAGGGATGTGCAGGTTAGGATGGATTGGCCATGGGGAATGCAGGGTTACAGAGATAGGGTGGGGTGGTGGGTCTGGGTGGGATCCTCTTTAGGGATACAATGATTTTACGAAGCCCTTGCAGTTTGAATGACAGCATCCAGTGCCCTGACCCATCCAGGTGACCTCCACTAGTGGTTTGTGCTCTGACTGGGTCAGTCTTGATCATGGGCTCTGTGGGTACAGACTCCTGCTTCACTGAGCCAGGATCTCAAGTGCTCCTCCAGAGACTGAGCACACACAGTCCAGGATGACCTGCTCATGGCCAGTACTGGAGGAGTGAGCTCAGAGTTCCCCATTGATCCTTTTGTGTAACCCTGTACCATGAGTCTTGGGTGTCCATTTAGCTGCGAACAAGAGGTACTGAACTCTGTTGAGCTAGAATAATTCCCAATGGAAGATGGAACTTCTAAAAAAAAATTCATTCACAGGATGTGGGCGTTGCAGGCTAGGCCAGTATTTATTACTGCCCAGCCATAATTGCCAGAGGCAGCTAAGAGTTGACCATGTTACAGACAGTCTGGAGTCACGTGTAGGCGAGACTGAGTAACGGTGGCTGTTTCCTTCCATAAAAAGACATTAATGAACCAGATGGATTTTTCCTGACAATTGGCAATGGATTTGTAATCATCATTAGACTCTTAATTCCAGATTTTTAAAAAATTGATTTAAAATTGAACCATTTGCCATGGTGGATTTGAACCAGGGTCCCCAGTTACTACCTGGGTTTCTGGATTAACAGACAAGCGATAATACCACTACACATCACCTCCTGGTTCTAGTCAGCAATGTCACAATGTCTAATGTTTCAATCAGGCCAGGGGCTGGGTGTTTAAATTACCCATCAACTTTTCCTTTGGTTCCATCCAAAACTTCCACTTCTGCTCCATCTGCCAAAGACCAATTGACGCTCGATTCTTTTGTTTTCCCAGTCTGTCGCGTTGAGTCGTAGACACTAACCGGCCAATCTGCAAGCAGAAAGCAATCCTTCAATCCAAGGAGGGGGCATGTGGGTAAGACGGAGCACGGCTGAGAAGGGGAGGTGCGTGTGAGCACGTGGGGGGGGGGGGGGGGGGGGGGGGAGGGAGAGAGAGAGAGACACAGAGAGAGAGAGAGAGAGAGACACAGAGAGAGAGAGAGAGAGAGAGACACACAGAGAGAGAGAGAGAGAGAGAGAGAGAGACACAGAGAGAGAGAGAGAGAGAGAGAGAGAGAGAGAGAGAGAGAGAGAGACACAGAGAGAGAGAGAGAGAGAGAGAGAGAGAGACACAGAGAGAGAGAGAGAGAGAGAGAGAGAGAGAGAGGAGAGAGAGAGAGAGAGAGAGAGAGAGAGAGAGAGAGGAGAGAGAGAGAGAGAGAGAGAGAGAGAGGCACGAAAGCAAGCACGAAGGAGCGTGAGAGGGGGAGCGAGCGAGGGAGTGAGAGAAAGAGAGGGGGAGCATGTACGAGAGAGATGGGGGCACGAGAGCAAGCACGAAGGTGTGTGTGTGAAGGAGCGAAGGACCAAGGGAGCATGTGTGCGAGAGCACGAGAGAGAGAGAGAGCACGCGTGCGAAAGAGAGCGGGGTGTGAGTGAGTGTGCGACAGAGGGCGAACAGAAGGATTGTGACAGAGTGCGAAGGAGTGAGGGACTGAGGGGGGAGCGCGAGAGGAACGCTCAATAGCATGAGGGTGGGGGCGAGGGGAGGGGCGAGGGGGGAAGGGTGAGAGTTGGTAAATGCTGGCTCCCAAGATCTTCAGCTAGTGTAGTCAGGGAGATGTAATCACACATCCAGGTCTCACAGCAACCCAGCTTGGCCCTATAGCAACCTTCCCACCACCATCAGTGGACCATCAGCTACACCAAACAGCACCGGTCTGCTCCTCTATCGGCACTCTCGCCCAGAACCTCAAACATGATGTTGCTTTGTTTTACCTGTGGGTGATTCAGACGTAAGGGTATGGTAGACTCCTTTGAAACTCCTCACCGTCCCTAGACATGCGACAGCAGACTGCTCGGGCCAGGTGCCCATGGCTGTACAGGTAACCTGTGGGAAGAGGAGGAGGTTTATCCTGAACAGTATCACTAGACTCCTACGCTAAGGGGAGAGAAAACTCCCAGGTCAACATTCACCAATAACTGTCCCCAGCATGAGGGATTCAGGGACCGTTCACCCTCTTCCCAACATCCTCTTAAAACTGCAGTCATCTGCTTCCTCAAAAATAAACCCTCATCCTCAATTTAAAACTCCTCATAGATTGCCACACCATTTCCAACCAGTTTTGTTCTTTGTTCATGGAACAAAGGCATCTCCAGCTAGGCCAGCCTTTAGCGCCCTTCTCTAATTGTCCAGACGGTAGTAAAGTGTCAGCAACATTGCTTTAAGCCTGGAGACCCAGTTACAATGACAGATTTCCTTCCCTAAAGGACATCATGAACCAGATAGCTTTTTACGATAACTGGTAGTAGGTGCGTGGGTCACCATTGGATAGCTTATTTTCTTCCCCATCCCCAGAATTTTACTGGATTCAGGATTTCTTCAGCTGTCATCAGCCTGGTGTTTCTGAAATACTTGTCCAGTGACCTGCCTGCTAAACCACGGCCCTCCAGAATCCATCACTCTCTTTCTGCACATCTCCAGCTTTGAGTCCCTCCAGACTGACGTCAGCCCCTACCCAAGCACAGACTCTGTGGCTTTCACCAATTTGTAAGGACAGACCAGCTGATCTCATCTCCCGAGTTAGGAAGGACAAGGGCTCCAGACCCAACCCCAGAAGCCACAGCTGGTACTCCAGGACAAGAAGTTAGTGCGCTGTCAGAGATGCAGTCACTTGGCTTGTACCACTCCCATTTTTCTAATCTATAACAATGACGACACACCCAGCGTATTTCACTGGCACTTTGGGGTGCTCAGAGTCACAAGCAGCAAAATAATTATTTACTTATTAGCCTTCTGGATTGTCCTCCAACCCTCCATTGTGGTGGGACTGCCCCCCTTTAGTCCCACGTTTACCCAGACAGAACATCGCCTGCACCAGTTTCTGGCTCTATCCCTTCACTGCAGTATTGTCTATGCAATTCCATGGTTGTCTAAGTAAAGCAGCAGACAACATTTAAAATAATGAATTGGGTGAAGAGTGAAGGGTCTTTGTTAGGGGGTATGGTAGGTACAGTACAGAAAGTCTTCCTGCTCATGTGACAACACCGAATCCTTGTCTAACGGGACCCTAACTCCCACGTTATCACGTTTCAGGGAAGAAAGGCCAGCAAGTGAAGCTGGAAGCTCACCCAGGGTAACGGAGCTGAGATAGACTGGGTGGATGAAATGGGAGAGCAGTGCTCCCTGAAGGCCCAGCACGTTCCAGCGCAGAATCTTGTCACTACAGGACATGGTGCGCAGCCTCTCCCCGTGCTGAATCCCATCCCACGTTGGGACAATGTCGCTCGATTCCACTGGGATGGTGCCTTCGCCTGCAGGTTAGAAAATGGTGAAACATTCAAATGCACAATAGTCTCATTCACAGTTAAAGCAGGAAGGGAGGTTTGAAAGACCATACTATTCCCTCATTTACATGTTCACCGGAGGTAAACCCAGGTGCAGCCAGCTCTCGGGTCGTCAGATCCAACAGCCCCCAGGCTAACCGCACCCTTACACAGCATCCCCACGTGAACAAGGACGACAGGTCATGCAATAGCTGACAGGAGTGTAAACAGTAACAATCTGCAAATATTCCAGATCAGGGGAAACGGAGGCCAACTGCAGCTCCTCAAACATCACCCCAGCAATAAAAACAAAGAATTAATAGTAGGATGAGTTGCAGCACATGAGTTCAGCTCTGGGGAATGAATTAGTCAGTGTGATCGCAACATTACAACATTACACTACATCTGGCTGTGAACTGTAATGAGGGACTACAGGTCATATCATGATCTAACTGTCGAGGGGGTGCAGCTCTGGATCCACAGGAGATAATGGAGACGTGTGCTGTGCTTTTAAGACAAAGGCACGAAATGCACAAAGCATTCACTGGCATCTTGCTGAGGTTATACCTGTAACTTGCCTGAAGTCAATACGTCGGTGCAGACAACGGATTGCGATCAGAGTTCAGCTCGAGTAAACTTGCTTCTAGAGATTTATTTGAAACGGAATGTTCACATTTGCGTTGGTACGCAGTGTCACCAACAATCACACTGGCATTACGTGAGTTAGAAAGAGCAATTGTACCCTGTCTCTATCAAAACCTGCCTCAGGACAGGGGACAGCACGGGGTTAGATACAGAGTAAAGCTCAATCTACACTGTCCCCCCATCAAACACTCCCAGGACAGGGACAGCATTGAGTTAGATACAGAGTAAAGCTCCCTCTACACTGTCCCCCCCCAGGACAGGGACAGCACGGGGTTAGATACAGAGTAAAGCTCAATCTACACTGTCCCCCCAAACACTCCCAGGGACAGGGACAGCATTGAGTTAGATACAGAGTAAAGCTCCCTCTACACTGTCCCCCCCCAGGACAGGGACAGCACAGGGTTAGATACAGAGTAAATCTCAATCTACACTGTCCCCCCCATCAAATACTCCCAGGACAGGGACAGCACGGGGTTAGATACAGAGTATGGAACTCAGTGTCTTGAGTTTAATGCAGTCCTCATACCCAGTTGAATGTTACAAATGCCTACAGTTAAGAACTCAACTGTTTCATTTCAAGTACAGTCACATTTGACAGGATTGTCTGTCTCTAACGTTTGTCACTTACCATTTTCCACCTTGGTGCGCAGCTTGCCTTGCTTCATGTTCTCAAACAGCGGGTGATGGGTGTCATCTCCTTCTTTAGTGGGAGGTTCACTGCATGATTTATCGAACAGGGCTCCATCACCACAAGGGGCAGTGCTGAAGAAAGGTAGAGTTTCAAGGAAGGCTCAGAATGAGGGCTCTTGAATCTCACGATTGAATAGTGGAACAGATTAGAGGGGCTGAATGGTCAAACAGATTAGAGGGGCTGAATGGTCAAATTCTGTTCCTATAATCTATTGGCCTTATGGGGACGTTCATTGCTGTTGAATAAAACCCATGGCTCCCAAGGAAATTAAAGCTGACACAGCATCCTTTGCTGCTGTTAGGGTACAGTCCTGTCTTTAAAAGTTAGATCACTACTTCAGAAGGCCAGTGTTCAGATAGGAAATATTTTCCCCTTCTTTTCTTGCTCTCAGCTTCTGTTAGTCATGCACAGGTGAAGAAAGACTTCCTCTCCTGTTTTAGGAGACTGCATGTCCAAGTGCAATGCCAGAGATTTAACCAGAATCTAAACAAAAATCTGTGACGGCAGCAGGACTGGTTAACAGGGTGGTTGGGATGGTGTTCGGGACACTTGCCTTTATCAGCTGTATTACAGATTATCAGAGAAGGAAGGTTATGTCAGAGCTGTACAGGACTTTGACTAGATGACAGCTGGAGTACTGTGCACAGTTCTGGTCACTCTGCTATAGGAAGGATGTGACTGCACTGGAGGGAATGCGGTGCAGAGCAGATTTACCAGGATGCAGCCTGGCATGGGAAATGTTAGCTATGAAAGCAGGCTGGGGAAGCTCAGGTGGTTTTCTTGACAGCAGATCCTGATATAAAAATAAGAGGGACACAGCGAGGGTGGATGGGAACAAGCTACTGCACTCAATAACAGATTAATAACAAGGGGGGCATCATTCTAGGGTGACAGCCAGGAAATTTTCAGGGATTTAAGGAAATGCCTTTTCACCCAGAGGGTGCTGGGAATCTGGAATGTGCTCCCTGGAGGGTAGCTGAGACAGGAAACCTCACAACCTTTCAAAAGGTACCTGGAGGAGCAGTGAAAATGTGCTACCATTCAAGGCCAGGTGCTGGAAGTGGGAATAGTGTTGAGTTGGAATAGTTTTGTTTTGTTGGTACAGACTTGATGGACAAATGGGTCTCTCCTTTACTGTAGGACTCTATGAATCCCTGCAGCTTAGAGAGAGGGGGTGTTGCACTGAAGGTGCCATACTTTGGATAAGGCCCTAAGCAGGGAACCTCACCTGCTATCAGCCAGATATAAAGGATCCCATGGCACTAATGGGACAGCGGGGCATGGAATTCTTCCCGGAGAGTGACAATATTTACTCAAGTGACACCACACTTAGCCCAACTATTATCACATTGTTGTTGATGGGATCCTCCCGTGCACAAACAGGTTTTCTACATTGCAACAGTCGCTACAGTTCAGTGGGTACAAAGATGACCAAGTTAGAGTGTGCTGCGACCCTGAAAGAGACTGTAAATAAAGGGAGGTCCATCTGGCCCCACGAGCCTGCTCCCCACCAGTCTCAGATTACGGCTGATCGGATTGCCTGAACTCCCAACATTCCTGACACTTCCCTCACCCCTGCTTCTATCATTAACCCTGGACTCCAGCACAATTCAATCTTGGATCTATTCCATGATGCAGCCTGCCCTGCTCTCCGTGAAGAGTGCTTCAGATACCAAAGTGCCCCTCAGCAAAGAAGCTCCTTTTCATTTCAGTCGAAACAGGGGAACCCCCCCAACCCAACCGAGGTCCCTCAGAATATAAATGCTTCAATACAATAGAGTCAGAGTCATCCATCCTTCGGTTCAGCCAGTCCATGCTGACTATAATCCCAAACTAAACTAGTCCCATCTGCCTGTACTTGGACCATATCCCTCCAAACACTTCTTATTCATACACTCATCTAGAAGTCTGTTAAATAGAGTCAAGAGATGTACAGCACGGAAACAGACCCTTCGGTCCAACCCATCCATGCTGACCAGATATCCCAACCCAATCTAGTCCCACCTGCCAGCACCCAGCCCATATCCCTCCAAACCCTTCCTATTCATACACCCATCCAGATGCCTCTTAAATGTTGTAATTGTACCAGCCTCCACCACATCCTCTGGCAGCTCATTCCATACACGTACCACCCTCTGTGTGGAAAAAGTTCCTCTTAGGTCTCTTTTGTATCTTTCCCCTGTCACTCTAAACCTATGCCCCTCTAGTTTTGGACTCCCCGACCCCAGGGAAAAGACTTTGTCTATTTATCCTATCTATGCCCCTCATGATTTTGTAAACCTCTATAAAGGTCACCCCTCAGCCTCCGACGCTCCAGGGAAAACAGCCCCAGCCTGTTCAGCCTCTCCCTGTAGCTCAAATCCTCCAACCCTGGTAACATCCTTGTAAATCTTTTCTGAACCCTTTCAAGTTTCACAACATCTTTCCGATAGGAAGGAGACCAGAATTGCACGTAATATTCCAACAATGGCCTAACCAATGTCCTGTACAGCCGCAACATGACCTCCCAACTCCTGTACTCAATACTCTGACCAATAAAGGAAAGCATACCAAACGCCTTCTTCACTATCCTATCTACCTGCGACTCCACTTTCAAGGAGCTATGAACCTGCACTCCAAGGTCTCTTTGTTCAGCAACGCTCCCTAAGACTTACCATTAAGTGTATAAGTCCTGCTAAGATTTGCTTTCCCAAAATGCAGCACCTCACATTTATCTGAATTAAACTCCATCTGCCACTTCTCAGCCCATTGGCTCATCTGGTCCAGATCCTGTTGTAATCTGAGGTAACCCTCTTCGCTGTCCACTACACCTCCAACTTTGGTGTCATCTGCAAACTTACTAACTGTACCTTTATGCTCGCATCCAAATCATTTATGTAAATGATAAAAAGTTGAGGGCCCAGCACCGATCCTTGTGGGACTCCACTGGTCACAGGCCTCCAGTCTGAAAACCAACCCTCCACCACCACCCTCTGTCTTCTTCCTTTGAGCCAGCTCTGTATCCAAATGGCTAGTTCTCCCTCTATTCCATGTGATCTAACCTTGCTAATCGGTCTCCCATGGGGAACCTTGTCAAACACCTTATATGTGATCTATATGGACTTCAGTAAGTGACCTGGACAAGGAGGACGGTTTGCACCTAAATTGGGAGGGGACTAATATACTGGCAGGGAAATTTGCTAGAACTGCTTGGGAGGATTTAAACTAGTAAGGTGGGGGGGGGGGGGGGGGGGGGGGGGGACCCAGGGAGATAGTGAGGAAAGAGATCGATCTGAGACGGGTACAGCTGAGAACAGAAGTGAGTCGAACAGTCAGGGACAAGGTAGGACTAATAAATTAAACTGCATTTATTTCAATGCAAGGGGTCTAACAGGGAAGTCAGATGAACTCAGGGCATGGTTCGGAACATGGGATTGGGATATCATAGCAATTACGGAAACATGGCTCAGGAATGGGCAGGACTAGCAGCGTAATGTTCCAGGATACAAATGCTACAGGAAGGAGAGAAAGGGAGGCAAGAGAGGAGGGGGAGTGGCATTTTTGATAAGGGATAGCATTACAGCTGTGCTGATGGAGGGTATTCCCGGAAATACATCCAGGGAAGTTATTTGGGTGGAACTGAGAAATAAGAAAGGGATGATCACCTTCGTGGGATTGTATTATAGACCCCCCAATAGTCAGAGGGAAATTGAGAAACAAACTTGTAAGGAGATCTCAGCTATCTGTAAGAATAATAGGATGGCTATGGTAGGGGATTTTAACTTTCCTTTTTGTTACTTTTTCAAAAAACTCATTCAAGTTTGTGAGACATGATTTCCCACGCACAAAGCCATGTTGACTACCCCGAATCAATCCTTGCCTTTCCAAATACATGTACATCCTGTCCCTCAGGGTTCCCTCCAACAACTTGCCCACCACCGAGGTCAGGCTCACTGGTCTATAGTTCCCTGGCTTGTCTTTACTGCCCTTCTTAAACAGTGGCATCACATTAGCCAACTTCCAGTCTTCCAGCACCTCACCTGTGACTATCGAAGATACAAATATCTCAGCAAGAGGCCCAGCAATCACTTCTCTAGCTTCCCACACAGTTCTCGGGTACACCTGATCAGGTCCTGGGGATTTATCCACTTTTAACCATTTCAAGACATCCAGCACTTCCTCCTCTGTAATCTTGCAATTTTGCAAGATGTCACCATCTATTTCCCTACAGTCTATATCTTCCATATCCTTTTCCACAATAAATACTGATGCAAAATATTCATTTAGTATCTCCCCCATTTTTTGCGGCTCCACACAAAGGCCACCTTGCTGATCTTTGAGGGGCCCTATTCTCTCCCTAGTTACCCCTTTGTCCTTAATATATTTGTAAATACCCTTTGGATTCTCCTTAATTCTATTTGCCAAAGCTATCTCATGTCCCCGTTTTGCCCTCCTGATTTCCCTCTTAAGTATACTCCTACTTCCTTTATACTCTTCTAAGGATTCACTCAATCTCTCCTGTCTATACCTGACATATGCTTCCTTCTTTTTCTTAACCAAACCCTCAATTTCTTTAGTCTTCCAGCCTTCCCTTTCACCCTGACAGGAATATATTTTCTCTGGATTCTTGGTATCTCATTTCTGAAGGCTTCTCATTTTCCAGCCGTCCCTTTACCTTCAAACATCTGCCCCCTATCAGCTTTCGAAAGTTCTTGCCTAATACTGTCAAAATTGGCCTTTCTCCAATTTCGAACTTCAACTTTTAGATCTGACCTATCCTTTTCCAGTTTAGATGGAGAGGAATTTCTTCAGTGTGTACAAGACAATTTTCTGATCAGTATGTGGATGTACCTACTAGACAAGGTGCAAAACTTGACCTACTCTTGGGAAATAAGGCAGGACAGGTGAGTGAGGTGTCAGTGGGGGAGCACTTTGGGGCCAGCGACCATAAAGGTTTTAACTGTACCTGCAGCCACCACTTCCTCGGGAAGTTCATTCCACACACGAACCACTCCACGTGAAAAAAAGTGGTCTCTCATGCCTTTAAATCTTTCTCCTCTCACCTTAAAAATATGCCTGCTAGTCTTGAAATCCCTCACCATAGGGAAAAGACACTTGCCATTCACCTTACCTATAGCCTTCATGATCTTATAAACCGATATAAAAGGTCATCTCTCAGTCTCTCCTAAACTCAGATTGCCTCTCATTTCTTCAAAACTCTAATGAACATTGGCCCAATCTGCTCGACCCTTCCAGAAAAGATGGTCTTCCTCGTTTTAACCAGAACTCTCTGTGCTAGCGAGCGTTTAAGCAAAGGAAACCAATGTCTCTCCCCCCCCCGTCTGTCACGGACAAGCACCACATTCGACCACACAGAGGGGAAGTTTAAACTGACCTGATGTAGAGGTGAAAAGTTATTCCCGGTTTAATCTGTAACCGGTTGTCATGAGCTGGAATGAAAAGGCTGTCATCTGGCGATGCAGGATTATACTTCAACAGCTCACTGTACAGGAACCTGCAAACAAAGCACAAGGCTAACGTGAGAAGGCACAGCAGTGGAAATGTTAAAAGACACAACAGCTATAACCTTAACTAGACTACTCCTTCCACAGATACTACTGAACCGGCTGGGTACTCCAGCTTTTATTTCAGTGCAGGGTGTACTGCACCAATTTTGTTCTCTCCGTTCCTGCCCAAATCGGCATCGATGTGCTGAAAATTAATCTATTAATACTTGAAATATCTTAAAGCATAATAGTGGAGTGCCTCGCTGTGACGTCATTCTTCCGATGGGAGCACTATCATATATCACTAAGGTCATAGGGAAAGAGTGGCCTCATGTAGCACTAAAGAAGTTACCAACAGCAAAGAGGAAAGAGAAGGCAGCCCATTGTGAAGTATGGCCACTTGTCAAAGAACAAGGTGTAGAAAGTGTACTATACCTTTAAGAAAGTTAAAAGCTAGCAGAACTACCTGACACCACCGAGTGTTCTGAACAAGATATCGTGTAACTTTTTGGTCCAGCAGTGTAGCTGGCTGCCAGGAGACAAAAACAAATTCAAATTAAGCTAATTTAAGCCAAAAAAAACAACAAACTCCAATCAAGTTTGAATTTACTATATTAACAATATTAAAAACCAAATGAAACAATCTGATGCTTTAGGGGGATAAGACTGGGAAAATGTGAACAGTTGAGAGGGACTGCCCAGAAAATGAGCTCTCTTAAAAGGTACATTTATCTATCAGCCACCTGTGAAAGAGAAATCCTAAGAAGAAGAAAATCTATACAGGAAGATACAAAGGGAAGATTCAACAGCTGCCTGGTTTTGAAATTTGAATTTTGGTAAATCTTAATCGGGGGTTTTATCGGACTAGTATAATTGAAGGAAAGGTTAGAGGAAGAAGTTGTAAATAATTGGGAATTAATTATTCTCTTGTCATACTTTAAGAAATAAAGTTGTTACATTTTACTTTAACTAGTTCTTTGCCTCAAATTTTCAGATGAATGCACAAGATGAATCTTTTCTCGGTTGCTAGTTTAAGATTAACAGAGGAGGTTTACCGCGTGAGGTAACAATCCCTATTAATTGACTGAAGGATCAATTTATTGCTATCACATATGTTGAGATACAGTGAAAAGTGTTGTTTTGTGTGCTACATAGTGCATCAGTGTAGCAGAGCAGAGTGCACAACAGTGTTACAGCCACACAGAAGGTGCAGAGAGAGAGTGCGCGAGAGAGAGAGAGTGCGCGAGAGAAAGAGAGAGAGCGTGCACGCACGCACGCGAGCGAGAGAGAGAGAGAGAGAGAAAGAGAGATAGCGGGAGAGAGAGAGAGAGAGAGAGATAGCGGGAGAGAGAGAGAGAGAGAGAGAGAGAGAGAGAGATAGCGGGAGAGAGAGAGAGATAGCGGGAGAGAGAGAGAGAGAGAGAGAGAGAGAGAGAGAGAGAGAGAGAGAGATAGCGGGAGAGAGAGAGAGAGAGATAGCGAGAGAGAGAGAGAGAGATAGCAGGAGAGAGAGAGAGAGAGAGAGAGAGAGATAGCGGGAGAGAGAGAGAGAGAGAGATAGCGGGAGAGAGAGAGAGATAGCGGGAGAGAGAGAGAGAGAGAGAGAGAGAGAGAGATAGCGGGAGAGAGAGATAGCGGGAGAGAGAGATAGCGGGAGAGAGAGATAGCGGGAGAGAGAGATAGCGGGAGAGAGAGAGAGAGATAGCGGGAGAGAGAGATAGCGGGAGAGAGAGATAGCGGGAGAGAGAGAGAGATAGAGCGAGCGAGCGAGAGCGCGAGCAAGTGAAAGAGAAAAACATAGAACATTACAGCACAGTACAGGCCCTTCGGCCCTCTATGTTGCGCGGACCTGTCATACCAATTTGAAGTCCATCTAACCTACACTATCCCATGTATGTCCATATGCTTGTCCAATGACAACTTAAATGTACTTTAAAGTTGGAAAATCTACTACTGTTGCTACTCTGAGTAAAGAAACTACCTCTGACATCTGTCACCCCTCAATTTAAAGCTATGCCCCCTCATGCTCATCGTCACCATACTTGGAAAAAGGCTCTCCCTGTCCACCATATCTAACCCTTGGATTATCTTGTATGTCTCTATTAAATCACCTCTCAACCTTCTTCTCTCTAACGAAAACAGCCTCAAGTCACTCAGCCTTTCCTCGTAAGACCTTCCCCCCCCATATCAGGCAACATCCTAGTAAATCTCCTCTGAACCCTTCCCAAAGCTTCCACATCCTTCTTATAATAAAGAGAAAGAAAACGAGAGAGAGAGAGAGAGAAAACGAGAGAGAGCGAGAAAACGAGAGAGAGAAAGAGAGAAAGAGAAAACGAGAGAGAAAGAGAAAACGAGAGAGAGAGAGAGAGAGAGAGAGGGAGGGAGAGAGAGAGAGAGAGAGAGAGAACGAGAGAGAGAGAAAGAAAACGAGAGAGAAAAAAACGAGAGAGAAAAAAACGTGAGAGAAAAAAACGTGAGAGAAAAAAACGTGAGAGAAAAAAACGTGAGAGAAAAAAACGAGAGAGAAAAAAACGAGAGAGAAAAAAACGAGAGAGAAAAAAACGTGAGAGAAAAAAACGTGAGAGAAAAAAACGTGAGAGAAAAAAACGTGAGAGAAAGAAAGAGAGAGACAAAACGAGAGCGAGCGAGAGAGACAAAAAGAAAGAAAACGAGAGAGAGCGAGAGAGCGACGAGAGAAAAATGAGAGCGAGAGAGAGAACACGAGCGAGAGAGAAAAAACACGAGCGAGAGAGAGAGAGAACACGAGAGAGAGAAATAGAGAAAACACGAGAGAAAGAGCGAGAAAACGAGCGAGCGAGAAAACGATAAGGAAGGAAGGAAGGGGGAGAGAGAGAGACAGGGGTGCGGGGATAGAGAGTGAAGGAGAGAATTGAGAGGTTTGTTCAAAAGTTCGATAGTAGCAGGGAAGCAGCTGTACTGGAACTGAGAGGCTGAATCTTCTAAAATGAGCTGAAAATGTGTTGCTGGAAAAGCGCAGCAGGTCAGGCAGCATCCAAGGAGCAGGAGAATCGACGTTTCGGGCATCAGCCCTTCTTCAGGAAGAAGATTCCTGAAGAAGGGCTTATGTCCGAAATGTCGATTCTCCTGCTCCTTGGATGCTGCCTGACCTGCTGCGCTTTTCCAGCAACACATTTTCAGCTCTGATCTCCAGCATGATCTCCTCACTTTCTCCCCGAATCTTCTGAAAGTCAATCGTTACAGAGTTGAATCCCAGGACCTATGCTGATATCTGCAGGGGTTTCTTGCGTCGACATTGAGATGGAGAGGGGGAAAAACATGATCACAAATCAAAACACATTTTCAGCATCCTTCAGGAAACATGATTGTTTGAAACCCTTGGTGCAGGATTGGTGGAAAAATAACGTATTAAGGGGGAGGGGAGCACGAAGGTGGAAGAAATTTGGACATTTAAGCCCGTACAGTCTGTAGCTCTCAAAGGATTAACCAAACAAATTGGAGTGAATGCTTAAATGGAGATCAGCTCATGCTCATTAGAGGGTTTTATTTTGTTGCATTCATTTTTTGAATTAATTCTGCGCACCAGTGGCTTATAACCTGTCTCTACTACAGTCCACCTTATTACATCCTGCACCTGAACAGTCCTTACAAAGCTGTCAGAAACAGCCCTATCCATGAGGCAGAAGCAGTCTGCAAACCGTCTGTTCCAGGGCGATGCTTTCCTGCCCCTTCATATTCGCCTCCAAACTCCTCACAAGACTACAAACTCATTGCTACTGTAACAGTGGAGGGAAAAACATCCTGGGAACATTGTTTAATATTTCAGTTTCAACTCGCTTAGCGGGCCATTGCATGTGACTTTTGATAGCTCATGAAGGAGAGAGTGAAGGTTAACTGGGATTTAGCACTGCAGGATTTTGGTCAGGAGAATTAAAAATAAGGATCTGTAGAGATTTGGACAGCACAGTCTTGGCCACAGGAGGCCAGCTTTAATTACATGCCATGGAGGGGGGTGAGAAGCAAGTAAAAGAAAATCACCCTCTGTCCCTCGCCATTGCTGACAGGCAGTATACATTTTGTGAAGAAGCCCAGTCATGCAGCAAGGAATCTTTTCCTCCAGGTTGGTGTATTTTGCTGAATTATACGCCAGATCTTTGCTTACTGGGATTATTTCCGAGCACCTCCCCAACCATGCAACCTCTACTACATCGACAAGGACAGTGACAGGAAGTGCTTCACCTGAGGCAGGCAACATTCCCAAAGGGCTGTTTCGTCACTGTCACTAAATGAAGTGCCTCAAATTCACAGAAACATTAAAAAAAGGAGCAAGAGTAGGCCATTCGGCCCTTCAATTCTGCTCCAGCGTTCATGATGATCAACCAACTGAATATCTGTTCCTGCTTCTCCCCCAACCCTGTATCCACTGATCTCTTTAGCTCCAAGTGCTTATGCCACTCTTTCTTGAAATCATACAATGTTTTGGCATAGATTGCTTTCTGTGCCCAGTGAATTCCACAGGTTCCTCACTCTCTGGGTGAAGAAAATGCCCCTCCTCTCAATTCTAAATGATTTACCCCCGATCCTTAAACCGTGTCTCCCAATTCTGGACTCACCCACCACTGGGAACATCCAGTCTGCCTAGACCTGTTAGAATTTTATTTCTAGGTGATCTCCAGTGAATATAGTCCTAATCGATCCAGTCCCTCTTCCTACGTCTGTCCTGCCATGCCAGGGATCAGTCTGGGAAACCTTTGCTGCACATCTTCCATTGCCAGAACATCCTTCCTCTTCCCTTCTGGAGAACAGAACTGCACACAATATTCCAGGTGTGATCTCACCAAGGCCCAGTGTATTTGCAGCAAGACATCCCTGCTCCTGTATTCGAATCCTCTCGCGATGAAGGGTGGTATACAGTTACCCTCTTTACTCCCTGCTACATGCTTACTTTCAGTGACTGAAACAAGGGGACCCAGTTCTCACTGCACGTTCCCCTCTACCAATTTATAGCCAATAATCCACGTTCCTGTTTTTGCTTTCTAAAAGGATAACTCCTATTCATCCATACTGCATTCATTATACTGCATTGCCCACTCGCTCAGCTTGTCAAAATTGCACTGAGGTGACTCTGCATCCTCCTCACAGCTTCCCCTCCCAACTCAACTTTGTGTCATCTGCAAATTGATACATTACATTCAGTTCCCTCATTCAGATCATTAGTATGTATTATGAATAGTATGGGGTCTTAGCACTGATCCCTGCGGTATCCCACCATCATTACCCAAGTTTCTAAAGACGACCCATTTATTCTTGTTCTTTGTTTTCCATTTGCCAGCCAGTTTTCTATCCACCTTAACACACCCATCAACCCCACACACTGGCTCTTATGTGGGGCTTTGTTGAAAGCCTTTTAAAAGTCTACATAGACCACATCCACTGGCTCCCTCTCATCAACTCTGCAAGTTATGTCCTCAAAGAGTTCCAACAGATTCACCAAGCATGTTTGCTCTTCTGTAAATCCTTGCTACTCCGACCAATCACGTCACTAGTTTCTAAATGCTCAGCTATTCATTGTTTTATAATTAACTCTAGCAATTTCCCCCACTACTGACATCTATAATTCTTGGTTTCTCTTTACCTTCCTTTTTCAATATAGTGGGGGACACATTTTCTAAGACCTCCAGCACTTCCTCTTCTGTAATATGAACTGTTTCAAATGTTCAATATTTAGTTCTTGAGCTCTCTCGTCTCCCTTTCTTTCTCCACAGTAAAAACTGACTTGAAATATTTATTTAAGATCTGTCCCATCTCCTGAGATTCAACACAAAGATGACCTCTTTGATCTTTAAGGGACCTTACTCTCTCTCTCTCGAGAAGCTCTTTTACTCTTAAAGCACTTGAAGAATCCTTTTGAATTATCCTTAACCTTATTTGCCAAGGCTATCTCATATCCCCTTCTTTGCCTTCCTGATCTCCCTCTTAAGAACGCCGCAACACTTTATACTGTTCAGGAGATTCATTTGAATTCAACTGTTTATATCCAATATAAGATTCTTTTTTATTCTTGACTAGCAGCTAAATATCTGCATTCATCCTCAAATGGACAATAAATGCTGGCCCAGCCAGCAAGATCCATACACAATGAATGAATAAAAAAATTAAAGTCAGCCAGATGTTCCTTTATTGCACGTGAATCTAATTTTCTGTTTAATGCTATTCCTGAGCTCACCTGCACCATATGAGGATATGATTTTTTTCTCGAGTCTTTCTCAGCTTTAACATACAAATTCCACAGCATCAGAGCTAATATCCTGCTTTACTGTTGCATTAATCCCCTCTTTAACTAGGGATGCAACTCCACCACTTTTCCGTTTTAGTCAGTCCTTCCTAAAAACTGAATACTCTGGATGTTCAGTTCTCATCCCTGGTCACCTTGCAGCCATGTCTCCGTAATCCCTATTATAATCATACCTATTTTCATCTAAATGCATGATTAATTCTACTACTTTATTGTGAATTCGCTGTGCATTAAGACACAAAGTCTTAAAGCTTGCCATTTTAACATCGCTTGTCCCGTTTCCATTTTTTTAATTTTTCCACAGTGTGTGTTTAATACTGCCCCTTGATTTCTCTGCTGGGCTATGAGCCTGATCCTGCCCTCATCCTTATTGTTCCCATACGTATACACGTACTCTCAAATGAGAGATGCTGCACAATGAGCTGGGACAGAAAAGAGTATGAGCAATGGTAAGACGTGAAAACATCATTCCACCCAACCAACTTCTACCACTCAATTGCAGTACCCTAATCCTCACAGACATTATGTTCAGGGTCCCACATGAATCATAGTAGTCCCTTCTATTGGCAAAAACAAAAACTGAAAACACTAGAAAAACTCAGCAGATCTGACAGCGTCTGTGGAAACAAAGTTAACATGTCGAGTCCGATATCAACTTTCTGTCAGAAAACGTTCTAGCAGTAGAGAGGAGAAATTGGGTCTACTCTGCCAACAAGATACAAAATCAAAATACACAGTCGACACGCGGGATGGGAAGGCTAACTAAGCCTCTTTTGCTAGTGGTTTGTGGTTCTCCAATCAACCGAGTACAGACCTGCAATTAAAACTGTGATCTTCTTGGTTTGTGTAGCGAAGTATCATTGCAAACAAGCCTTTGCCTGCTAAGGCTAAACCTCTCAGTTCTTCTCCCTGTCTCTAGAAACCCCTTTACCTTATGAAGCACCTCCGGGAGATGATTTCTGCATGACAGTCATTAACGGTTTCCCCTTTAAGGCTGAGCTCCTCTCCTTTAACACATCGGTTACCTGTGAGAAAGCAGGAGAAATCACAGTCTCAGCAAACCCTAACATTTCAACAGTATACCCTGAAGGCTCTACCAAAAGACTGATTCGATTGAACTCAAACTGATAAAAATGCGTCAGTCATTATGTTTTCTCATCCTCGGGTCACAGAGCAATGGCATCAACTGTGACCATGTTAAATAGCCACAACCAGAGTAAGTGCCAAAAACACAATCTCCACTCTTAGAATCAGTGAAAATTTATTAAACTTTATTTCTTTTGTTTTAAAGATGCTCCCTATGCATTCTTTACTGCTTTCTCCTGATGCTCTGACATTTTGCCAAAGTAAAGTTAATCAGACTTTCCCTTACCTGACTAAAGCACTATCCTTCATGACTCGACAGGCTATTTGACTACGGAACTTACAACAACAGACACGATACGGTCATCCACACACAACCCTGCGAGCAAAGTCACTGAACAGGAGCCCTGACAGATTTCCGTTTGCTCGCTCAAACATGGGGGCTAAGGAAACATTAATCAGGATTGAGAACCCTAGGTGATTCCAACCCCCAAACCCCACAGACAAAACACTCTCTCTCTCAAACACAGAGTTACTGGGCAGTGACCAGGATTGGGAACCCTGGCTGATTTCTCTCTCTTGCTGTGGTCACAGATATCACAATAAACCTGGGGTTTCTCCCCGGCCTCTCTTTCAAAGTCACGTGCTGTAACTGAAGTGTCCCCAAAACATTCATTTGGCTGGGATCGGTTAAGTTGGTACAGATTACAAACGTGGTTCTCAGCAACCTCATGAACATTTCAACTGATCCTTCCACAGTAGTTCAGATTGGTTGAGGACGCACGTTGAAAACATTACTTCCCATGCTCCTTCCCAATAGAAGGACCTGCTTCACTGCCCATCTATATAATCTAAGAGCTGGGGACGTACGAGTGTGAGCTGGGCTTGATCACTCCCCCGAAGACTGCTCTAGCAGTCCTCATGAAATGGCAGTCCAGGGAAAGGTTACAGTAAATAAAAGCTAAAATGAAAAGCCTCAAGGAATAGCCTTGTTTTCTGGTCATTTGTAATTCAAAAAACCCTTAATACTTGGGTACAGGCAGTAATCGAGTATTGAGCAGGTGTGCATGGGGCTGCTGAATGCACTGGGCCACATGAGGCTGTTAGAGCTTACAGTGCAAAACCGGCTAAATCCATTTCACATTAAAATAATTATTTACACTCCACAGATTACGGAAATGATTTGTCACTTAAAAGCACAAAATTAAAAAAAAAGAACTTTGACTGTTCCGGTACAAGAGGCACTCTTAAAGGACTGGCTAGTATTTATATTTGGATTGACTTCACCCTCCTAGACCTTGACATTTCTGGCTTTGCTAACAGGTTCCTTGCAATAAATCAACACTAAACTCTTGAGTTTTGCTCCTGCACAAGTTAAAACCACAAGGTTGAAGAATGGAGGTGATGGAGCAGATGACCCATAGCCTGTGCAACGTGGAAAGCAAAACTTGGCACGACATAGGGTCGGGGAGAAAAAAAAAAGGGATGATAAAAGAGGGGAAATCTGGAGATACTCGTCACAAGCAACTTGCGATGTGTATCTTCGATAGTCAAAACAGTTTGGTGTGTTGCCAATTGTACAGGTACAATATTTAACTTGCTTGAAACTCCAATGCATTTGGTTAGCCACAGTAACTCCAATGCTTTCATCCTAATTCAGCATTCTTTGCATCATTTATCTCCTTATGAAAGGAGAGACAAAGAGTGATATTTAGTGGGCGGCACGGTGGCACAGTGGTTAGCACTGCTGCCTCACAGCGCCAGAGATCCGGGTTCAATTCCCACCTCAGGCGACTGACTGTGTGGAGTTTGCACGTTCTCCCCGTGTCTGTGTGGGTTTCCTCCGGGTGCTCCGGTTTCCTCCCACAGTCCAAAGATGTGCAGGTTAGGTGAATTGGCCATGCTAAATTGCCCGTAGTGTTAGGTAAAGGGGTAAATGTAGGGGTATGGGTGGGTAGCGCTTAGGCGGGGCGGTGTGGACTTGTTGGGCCGAAGGGCCTGTTTCCACACTGTAAGTAGTCTAATCTAATTCAATTTTTTCACAAGGGTTCTAATTGTGATTAGCTTTCAGAAACCTGCAACTTAATACGGTTTCAGCCTCTCATTTTACTGCTAAGGCTTGGGGGACACCAGTGAGCCTGAAAGATGGTTAGTCTCATGACAAAAGGACAAGTCAAGCAAGGCACTGTTAACACTCCAAGGTGGGCTTTCAAAAGAAGTCATACAACTGGTACAACACCCACCCAAATTCATTGCAACTGGAGACCTGGGAGACATAGGAACTGGAGTACACAATTCGGGCCTTCGAGCCTACTCTGCCACTCAATAAAATTTAAAAAAAAACAACTTTGACTGTTCCTGTACAAGAGACATTCTTAAAGGACTGGCTAGTATTTATATTTGGATTCACATCAATGCTAAACTCTTTTGAGTTTTGCTGATCATTCTATTCAGTCCCCTGCTCCCACTTTCTCCCATTACTCTTTTGTTCCCTTTAGCCCCGAGAACTATATCCAACTCCTTCCTGTAAACACTCAATGGCCTCAACCACTTTCTGTTGCAGAAAATTCCACAGGCAATTTCTATACAGCCCTCAATAATCTTACCAGAAAGTCGAGAAGCCAGGCTACTCTTTCTGACTGTACCACTACCAGGGAATGCATGGAGAAGGATATATGAAAACATTTTGGAAGTGGAATCTGAGATGTGTGAATGGAACCATTTAGAGGGGGATTTAATCTTTATCTAGCCTACGTTATGCCACGTCTAGGGAGTGTCAAGGACAATGTAGGCAGCGTTTTACATTCAGTTTAAATGCCCTGTCCTGGAAGAGCTGATGCTTAAAACTGAAAGTAATCTAACATCCAGCACCAAAACTCCATCCTTTTGCAGAGAGGTAAACAGAAATTGAAGGTTACAAAGAATGGTAGGTTTAGAAGGGACCTTGATCATAACAGAAAGAAATGTACATCTTACTTACTCTCACAGTTTGTTTAAGATTGATGTTTCTACTTATAGTTATTTTAAAAGCAAAAGAAGGTTTATTGTGCAGCAAGCTGTCAGCTGCCTCAACAATCTTCCCAAGAAGAATGTGAAACAAGCAAACACCAAACGCATGTACAAGTACTGCACTAACCTCTAGGGTCCTCATTTATCAAACCATGGAGGCTACAAAACTCCCTACCTGAAGGTGAATTGTTTTCAGATTTATGGAGTTGGACACAAGCCTCTTAAAAAAAAATCACATTAGACACAGCAAATACACAGAACAAACGGAGTAACGAGCCAAGTTATGGAAGGAATTCAGCCCATCATGCCTGTGCCGATTTTACCAGCACAATCAAAAACCGATCCTCTCTGCTCTGCTTTTCTTCCCATCCCTGGATCTTTCTCCTTTTCAATTATGCATTCAATTTTTCATTACCTCTGCCACTGACAGAAACAGTTTCACCCTGGTTTATTAAATATATTGTAAGAATCAACTGACGGCTTCCAGCACAATTTGGCACAGAATGATCCAGCCCACACCAGAACTGATGGTTTTTAAGTAAAAGGTTAGTATCTGGATCTTGGGGGTTTCCTTCAAGGACCCAGTAACACTGGGAGATGGGACAAACTGCTTCAAGGGTTTGGGTTCTCAGCTGCCACGGTGGAATTTATCACAGTTCGCGCAATGGGAGCAGAGTTTTCAGAGGAAGTTGTTGGATGTGGAATGGCTCAAAGCCATTCTGAACAGAGATGGAAGCTCTTAAAAAGATTTTTTTTTTGCCATTCCCCCAGCTGTGTTGTTATCAAGCAGGAAAATGTCTGCAGGACGGGCTGAATAATTATAAGGACATGAAGTTAAAACAGTGTGGCAAGGACAGGCATTCCACCAAGTGGCCTCTTCACTTCTTAAGAGATACAATGGCAGCTGCCTCTGCTTCTCCCTTAATAAAGTACATCACACTCTAACAGAAACCAAAAGAACTGCAGATGCTGCAAATTAGAAAAAAAAAACAGAAGCTGTTGGAAAAGCTCAGTATGTCTGGCAGCACCTGTGAAGAGAAATCAGAGTTAGCGTTTCAGGTCCAGTGACCCTTTCTCAGAACTGTGGTTAATTATGATTTCTCTTCACAGATGCTGAGCTTTTTCAGCTACTTCTGTTTTGCTTCATGCTCAAACAGACCTGTGTTTAGAAACTTCTGCACATTTTCCCCCTCACTTTTAATGAGAATTTAAAATTAATGACATCTTGTCACTGACCTTACAACCAGAAGGAATAGTTTCTCCCTACTTCTTTTAAGACACTTCATAACTTTAACAGCTTCAATTTAACTTAATATTGCCTTCTCTGCTTTGGGAGAAATAATCTCACGATCACAAGTTTTTCTTGGAACTACAATTCTCACACCTCCGGCATCAGCCTGGTCAATCTAATCTGTATGTTTTGATGGCTCTTTTTCTGATGTTGAGTTCAAAACTGAGACCTTGTTTCGTATAAATCTACAATCATTTTTTTCCACCCTTGCACTCTATCAGGACATTTTAAAGAGGGAGAGATTTCAAAAAAGCTGGTCATATGTTTTTGTGAGACTTGTTACCACACAGAGTGGTGCGGCGAGGTAACACATTTAGGTACGAAGAACGTGGAGGTCACTTTGAACTCAGAAGGTGCAAGTCTAGGGCGATGTGGACAAAGAAAGGGATTACAGAGAACACACACATCAATCACTACAATAGCACACCTCAGGTCAGCATGGCTAAGCATTTGTTTTGACTTCTGCAAGGACAGAACTGAAAAGTAAGGAAGTTATGCTGAACCTATATCAAACCCTAGTTGGAGTGTTTCATGCAGTTCTGGATACACAGACACAGGGAAGGGTGAAGAGAAGATTACAAGGACAATTCCAGGGACGTGAGAGTATACGTATCTGGGAAGGACTTACTGGGTGAGCCTCTTTCCTGCTGAAAGCAAGTCAAAGGGGGACCTAATGGCGATCTTTAAAGTGATGGAAGGTTTCAATACAGTGGGTACACAGCATAAAGCACAGAGCAGCATAAATCATAGAGCAGCATAAACACAGGCTATCGAAATAAGATACAAAGAAATCTAATGTGGCATTCAGAAGAAATTAATTTAGCCAGAGGGTGGTAAGAACTTGGAACTCACTAGCACAGGGAGTGGTTGAAGTGAATCCAAATAGATGAATTTAGGGACAAAGGACAAGCTATAGGAAAGATGTTGCTGGGGTTGAGCTATAGGGAGAGGCTGAATAGGCTGGGGCTGCTTTCTGTAGACCACCAGAGGATGAGAAGTGACCTTATTCAGGTTTATAAAATCATGAGGGGCATGGACAGGGTGAATAGTCAAGGTCTTTTCCCCTGATTATTTAGGGGGAAGGGGTAGACTCCAAAATTTAGAGGGGGCATAGGTTTAAGGTGAGAAGGAAAAGACTTATAAGGGACCTGAGGGGCAAATTTTTCACACAGAGGGTGGTGTGAGCTACCAGAAGTGATGGAGGCTGGTACAATTACCACATTTAAAAGACATCTGGATGGGTACATGTATAGGAAGGGTTTAGAGGGATATGGGCCGGGTGCTGGCAAATGGGAATAGATTAATTTAGGATATCTGGTCAGCATGGATGAGTAGGACCGAAGGGTCTGTTTCCGTGTTGTACATCTCTCTGACTCCAAGCACAGGGAGAAGAGTGGTTAAGGTAGTAGATCCAGAGGAAAAAAAGATGAGAGAAGGTTCGGGTGGGGGATATAACCTGACAAAGCTGTTGGGTCAAAGAGAGTGTTTTTCTGTGCCATTGATCCTATGCAATGTTATCAATTGCAAAAGGTTAGTATGCAGACATAGCTAGCAATTCGGAAAAGTGAATATGGTTTTCAGTTCCCCTCACAATAATAACAACAAAGTAGGGAGGTTATCTTTCAGTTATAGATGAAGCTATGTCTGAAGTACTGCACATGGTTGGGTCTCCTTATTTAAATAAGGACATAAACACGAAGGAAGGAGCTTAGACTAATACCTGGAATGGCCAGGTTGTGATATGAGGAAAAGGTGGACAGCCTAGGCTTGTATCTGCCAGAGTTTCCAAGAATGAGCAGCAACATGGCTGAAAGAAAGATCCTGAGGGGCTTTGACAACGTGGACATGGAAAATAAAGGTTTCCTCCTTCAGGTGAATCCAAGGCCATTTAAGATAAAAATGAAGCATATGTTTACTTTCTGAGAGAGGAGCAAGTCTTTGGGACTCTGACCTTAAAAAGGCAGTGGGATACAATCTCCTCCTCTAAATATTCCCGAAGACAGAGGTGGTTAGCGTCTTCCTTAGCAAAAGGGGACGGAAGATTAATGGAGTGTGGGTGGGTGGGGGTTGGGGGTTGGAAGAGAGACAGGAATGTAGAGTTGTCAACTGAAGGTCAGCCATAATGTTGTTAAATACCAGAGCAAACGGGAATGGCCTAATCCTGCTCCAAAACTGTAAGCTGGCAATCCTGTGGGAAGCTCCATGCGGTAGGCCCTCATGATTGGCTATAGCAGGCGCACAGCCACCCCAACCCCGTGATGCGTACCTGTGCCCAGGCTGACGGTGGTCCCTAGATCATCATCGCCTTTTTTCATGATGATGGCTGCCAGGATCTTTCGACCAAGCAAGCTGTGCTGGATCCGTGCAGTCAAATTGTTGAAGCACTGGTGGCTGAGCATGGCAATCTGATCATGCATCGTACCCCCGGACACAGGCAGCTGCAGAAACGAGAGAGAGAAAGAGAGAGAGAGAATTACTCAGCGGTGGGAGCAGGAGACTGCTGAGATTAAGCACAGCTCATCTCTTCACAGGCAATTTAACCCTCAGTTACATTATCAGCAAATATTGTTCCTTTGTTGCTTACTGTACTGCAATGTGGCACCATTTCCACTGACACAGCCCATTGCCTCCACACGGCACCCCAGTTACCATGGCAGCAAAGACAAGCTATACTCTGCAAAACAACTCCACTCAGCAGCCAAACATTTCCCACGTTACGAGGTTGAACTCGCTCACCCGCCCACAGTTTTCCCTCTCTTCAGCTGAGGCTGCTGACTCAGGCCAGAGTGCAGCTTTTATTCACAGTTCATTCTCGGGATGTGGGTGTTGCTGGGAAGGCTGACATTTATTGCTCATGCCTTCCAAGGTGCTGGTGGCAAGCCAACTTCTTGAACTCCTTGCAACCCACACCACAGGTGCTCCCACATCGATGGCAGTCAGGAATTTCGACCCAAAACATCCTAACAGGAATGGCCAACATACACCCAGGTCAGGGTGATGCGTTTGACATCGATGAGGTAAATCTGGAGGAGATGGCGTCCCTGTTGCTCCGGCCTTTTGAGGTGGTGGTGGATGGATGGGTGGTTTTGGGAGGTAAAAGGAGATTGCCAATTCAATTTCTTTCATATTATGTTTAGCAGTTGCAAGACTGCAGCGAGCAGTGTGGGGCACTTCACTGTAGTACACAATGCTAGTCCTGGGCCAGGTTCTCTCTCTTTCTCACATAAGCATGCAGGAGTATGCCAGATCTGATCAGGAATAGGTAAGCTGCCACCGCTTTTCTCTCTCTGGCACAGAGGCTGGATGTATTGAATCTCCAGCTACAGGTCTGCAACCAGTTACACAATTCGACCCCAACATGCTGTGTTAAAGAGTCATACAGCACAGAAACAGACCCTTTGGTCTAACTAGTCCATGCCAACCAAGTTTCCCAAACTAAACTAGCCCCACTTGTCACCTTTTATCCCACATCCCTCTAAACATTTCCTCTTCATGACCCTGTCCAAATGTCTTTTAAATGCTGTAACTATACCTGCGTCTACCATTTCCTCTGGCGGTTCACTCCGTATATGCACCACCCTCTGAGAAAAGGTTGCCCCCCCCCCCCCCCCCCCCCAGGGAAACAACCATTGCTATGCACCTTATTTATGCCCCTCACAATCTCATAAACCTCTCTAAGGTCACCCCGTCAACCTCCTATGGTCTAGTGAAAAGGTCCCCGCCCATCCTTATAACTCAAAGCCTCTAGTCCTGGCAACATCCTGGATAAATCTTTTCTGAACCCTCTCCAGTTTAATAATATCCTTCCTATAACAAGGCCTCCAGAAACTGCACACAGCGTTCCAGAAGAGGCCTCAATATCCTGTACAATCTCAACATGACATCCCAACTCCTATACTCAAAAGGTCTCAGCAATAAAGGTAAGCTTGCTAAATACCTTCACCACCCTGATTATCGTGTCACAGCTTTCAAAGAACTATGTACCTGCACTCCGAGGTCTCTTACTTGAGAAGAGCCTACCTCTGAAGGAAACTCTCCGGTCCGAGCTGCCTTCTCACCCTCGCCAATGAGGACACGAAGGGCAGCATCCGCGGCCTCCTGCTTCGCCTGTTTTTTGCTGCTGGAGCTCACTGGAGGGAACCAGCGACCTCCAACCTTCGCCTGGTAGGTAAACCTGCACCAAAATAAAAGCAAGAAAAACAATGTTAATCTTTCTTAAGTCAGCACAGAATATTGAGATTACCATTGAATGAAAGCACCTGTTTCTCTCCAGGCTTTGTGCTCAAGCTTCATCATGACAGGCATTTGCTAACAAGTGGTAACTTGTGCACAAGGTCAACGGGCTAATGGAGGCATGAGCAGGCTCCCTAATCGAGAGCAGGGACATTACGCTGTAAACTGTATAAAGTCGTGGTTAGGTCACAACCCAAGAATGAGAGTCCAGTTCTGAAATCCACATTATAGCAAGGGTGTGTGATTGCATTGGACAGGGTGCCGAAGAATTTTACCAGGATGTTGCCTGGGGTTGGAGAGCTTCAGTTATGGAGGGAGATTGAGTAGACTAGGGTTGTTAACCTTGAAGACAGAGGGAGCGTCATAAAATTATGAGGGGCATGTATAGGGTAGACAAGAAGGAAGATTGTTTGTTGTGGAGTGATCAACAAACAGGGGATATAGATTAAAAGTGAGGGGCAGGAGGTTGAGAGGGGAATGAGGAAATGCTTTTTCACTCACAGGGTGTTGGGAATATGAAACTCATTGTCTGTAAGGGTGAGAGAAACAGAAACTGTATAACATTTAAGTAGCATTTAGACATGCACTTGTGATGCCAAAGATATACAAGGCTACGGGCCTAGTGCTGGGAAATGGGCTGACAGTATGCAGGGCTTGTTTTTTGACTGACACAGCTGTGATGGGCCGAAGAGCCTTTTTCTACGCTATAGACCTCTCTGACTCTGTGATGGCAGGGATAATTGCGAGCCCAGTCAAGCACAAAATTGAAAAGCTATGACATCCAGGAAAGACTGACAAGACTGGGGTCCTTATCCCCTAGAAAGGAGAAGATTAAGGAATGATTGGACAGAAAATAAACAGGTTTAACAGGATGAGGCTGAAAAAAAAGGGTACTTGCACTTGTGACTTAAACCAGAATTGGTGCCACAAGTGTAAGGGGATCACTCAAATTCAAGTCATTCAGAGAATTCAGGAGTGTTGAGAACATGGAAGGAGTGGTTAAAAGGGAAAACAGAGATACAATTAAGAGATAGCTACATACACGAATGAGGGGGGAAGGAATGGGAGGTCTTGTTAATAGCATCATGAACAAACCGAGAAGGCAGGCTGCAAATATTACTTTCTTCTTGAAAGCAAAACCTTTCACACAGAGGGCTGCTATGACTTAAAACTCACTGCTTGCAAGTTGGAATCAGATTGGTTATAGGAAGCAAAACTGGGGTGTGATATTCAACGGTTTGCTCTTCGAAGAGCCAGAAAAATAGGCTCCTCCCGTGATCCAGGTTTGTGACTCCTCCTGACAAAAGCTCAAGACAACACGCTAACAGCAGGAACCTCAACTAGGTCAAACAGCGATTTTAAAAGAGCAAAGATCTTTTCATCCCTCACACCTTAAGGTTAGTCTCTGTGCCATAATGCTGACATATTTACTGAAATAGGACCAAAATCCTACATGGTGCACAGTATCAAGCAAACGGCTTGGTCACGACGCTCATTTAGTAAATGCACACCACTGGATTGGTAAGCTCTCACACTTCAGTACTGTGCAATGCTCTTAAATTTATCACCTTAAAATGCTCCCCTCACAAATGAGCAAACCTGTCGTTGTTTCATTGCAGGAGTTACATGGTTTAAAAAGCTCTCGCCCAGGCACAATCCAATTTCAGAAGGATGGAATTTATAACTAATTAACGTGCGTTCGTTTAAAAGCAAAAGTCTCGTTCATCAGCACAGAAATTCCACAGGCTGAGAGTCACTTCATTGAAAG
This sequence comes from Chiloscyllium punctatum, assembly GCF_047496795.1. Classification (NCBI taxonomy): domain Eukaryota; kingdom Metazoa; phylum Chordata; class Chondrichthyes; order Orectolobiformes; family Hemiscylliidae; genus Chiloscyllium; species Chiloscyllium punctatum. The sequence goes on from NC_092766.1 coordinate 6,446,799, forward strand.
TTCAGCGGAAAGCTAAAGATCGCTGGCAGAGGAGAGATTTACGAGAATAGCACCCGGGAGGGTAAAATTTCAATCACTATGAGAAGGTTGGAGAAGTTGGGATTGTTTTCAGAGTCAGACAGCACAGAAACAGACCCTTCTGTCCAATGCATCCATGCCGATCAGATTTCTTAAACTAATCGAGCCCCGTGTGCCAGCATTTGGCCCATCACCCTCTGAACCCTTCCTATTCATCTACCAATTCAGATGCCTTTTAAATGTTGCAATTGTACCTTCGGAACAGAGAAGGTTACAGTGAGATGTAACAGTGGTGTTAAAAAAAAACCCTTGTAGAGTCATCAGTGGAGAAACTATTCCCATTGCTGGGAGGATCAGGGGAGACAGATTTCAGATAGTGGGCAAAAATCCAGGTTCTGTTGATTTAAAAAAAAATGCAGTGAGCTACTATGATTTGGCGTGCTCTGTGCTCCGCCTGAAAGCACTGGGGGTAACAATTTCAACAACCGCTTTGAAAGATGTGGAGGTACCAACCTGGGATCATGTGGCGGCCCTGACTGGTCAATCATCTTGAGCTCGGCTGCAAATCCCTTTGAGCGTGCGTATTCCAGGAGCCCTCCAATAGGGTTCTTGTTCAGGTAGGTGATCAGCTCCCCCAGGCCAGCTGCATGGGCAGCCTCCAGGTCCATCGATGACAGGGATGGAATGGAGCTTTGAGCAACAGAATTCTCTGTGTTTGTGTCTGAGGGCTAACACAGAGAAAAGAAAGTTACCAGTGACACTGATTGGAACAGTTCAATAGGAAGAAGGTGGGAGCCTGAAAGACAAACAGAAGCGAATTCGGAAGATCCATGCCTGGAGCATTTCAGTCAAATAAATGTTCATGGGATTCTCTTTTCAAACAAGACAATGGGACCTTGAAAGTATAACTGAATGAATTGATGGGTCCTCAGGTTAACTACAATGTTAACACAGATGATGCTATGGTGCAGCTTGACCTCAACCTTGCTGAGGTGGAATTATTACCGACGCAGCTGATGCACAGCTACGTAGTGCACAGAAAGCTTCGTTGCCCAAGTAAAGGGTTCAGTGAAAGAACAGACCTGCGGGCTGTCCTTCTCCCCAACAGCGGATCAGTGCAGAGTACCAATGTGACGGATTATCATACAAGTGATGAAGTAACCACTTTGGAAAAGACAGCACAGGGAAGAAGAATTTCAGGAAAAGGCAGCATGAGGATTACTGAAGGAGAACATTAGCTTCCGGCATTGACCCTTCAGCAGGTCGAATGCCTGAAGCCTCAAAACGGTTTGAAAATCAGCGCGTGACATTGCTTAGTACTACAGCAGCCTCGGGAAATTCTAGGGAGCAAACGGAACATGTGGACTTTACACTGGTCACTTCTGTACTCCGTGTGCTCCTCTTGGATTTCCCTCAGCACCACACCCACACCATCATCATTGGTGTCAGAATAGTCAACGCTGGAGCCATGTGGGTCCACAGCTTACCTTGGAATGAAAGGGGGGAGAATTTCCCAAGAGATTGACAACAGCAGCCTTTGCCGCTAACATCTTGGCCAGCTTCTTGCTGTTAGCTGTTGCTGTCGGGAAGGTCTCATTGCCCAGCTTAACCATGATGGTGAATCTATACAGAAGGAGAGCATCAAGATTGGTTACAGAGTGCAGCAAAACAGGTCATACTGGAAACAAATGGCTTACTACAATATAGACTCAGGTAGCCTTAATCTATGGGGACCCAAATATCCCTTCAGGATTTACTATAAAGAAATAATTGAGTTTCTCTGAAGGTTAGAAGTTAAACAATTCACCACTTTAATGTCAGGAGTTAAATTCACACATGTATGTTACTGGGCATGTGATTAACAACTGGCCTGATGCCAAACCAGTTCACTCATCAGCTCCACAGTAATATCAGTATGGTCTCTTTTCCAATGAGCCATAAGGTTGTGGTACAGTGCCTCTTTGAAGACTCAAACACAAATCCAGACCGACCCTCGTGGTGTGGTATTGAGGGAGTGTTGCACAATTGGATCAAAATTTGGATAAGAATTTAACCAGAGAGCCCATCCAAATTTTTAAAACTTTCATTCACAGGAACCGAGTGTTGTTGGGTGGCCAACATCTATTGCCCAGTCCAGTTGGCCTCAAGGTGGTGGTGCTGGTGGTGAACCGCCATCTTGAACCACTGCAGTTAATGCTGTGGGTAGAGATTCCAAGATTTTGACCCATTGTCACTGAAGGAAGGGTGAAATATTTCCAAGGATGATAAGCAGCTTGGAGAAGAATTTGAAGACAGTGATGTTACCATGCATCTGCTGCCCTCGTTCCTAGAGATGAAAACGGTTTGGAAGGTGCTGTCTAAGGAGCCTTGTTGAGTTTCTGCAGTGCATCTTGAAGATGGTACACACTGCTGCTAGACAGTATTGATGTGGAGGAAGTGCATGTTTGTGGATGTGGTGTCAATCAAGTGGCTGCTTGTGCCGACGGTGTCAAGTTTTTGGAGTGCAGTTGGCACTGCCCCCATCCAGGCAAGTGGGGAGCATTCTACCACCCCCCGGACTTGTGCCTCGTTAATGGTGGACAAGCTTTGGGGAGTCAGGGGCGAGTTACTCCCTGCAGGATGAGCTGCTGTTGTAGCCCCTTGTATTTATGGCTAGTCCAGTTCAGTTTCTGATCAATGGTGATCTCTAGGATGTTGACAGTTGGCATTACCACTGCTGAACCCCATTGAATGTCAAGGGTTGATTATGAGATTCTCTCTCTTGCTGGAGATGGTCAATAATGTCTCACAGATGCCAAGCAATATTACTTGCCATTTTTCAGACAATCCTGGATATTGTCCAGGTCTTGCTATATTTGGACATGGCTGATTCAAAATCGGAGGAGTAATGCGCAATCATTGGTGAACATTTCTACCTCCAACCTTGCTTGCTAACCACCTGAGGCCTGGAGGAAGAATGTCTCATCTTATGCCTTGGGACCTTCCAACCACATGGCATCAATGTGGATTTCAACAGTTCCCTCTTTTGCCACCGCGCTCCCCCCCCCCCCCCCCCCCCCCCGCCCCACCTTATCCCAGATCCAACCTTCCAACTCAGCACCGCCCTCATGACCTGTCTATTTTCTTTCCCATCTATCTGCTCCACCCTCCTCTCTGACCTATCTCCACCTATTTTGAAAAACACACGAGTGCCTTTTCAGAGTCTTTACGTCACTCAACGACGACATGTATTCTCTGACATTACCACGGGCCAGGGTCCAAGTCGTCCGAAATAAGATGTAAAATATCAGTCTGGTGTCATAACTGATCTTGGTTTTGCTCTTTACTTTTTAATTTTTTTGGTGGGCTTGGCCGGACCTCGTCTCTGGCCAGGGCCGGTCTGTGGTATTCTGCTCACTTATCACTGACAAGTTGTAGTGATTCGAGTGTCAGTGACAAGGTGAGCCTGGATGTCTTTTGGGTGAATGTTTGGAATCGTTCAATGCTGGGGAATTTTATAAAGTTGTTATTCAAGCCCAGCCACTTGCCACAAGTGCCCATTATGAAGCTGCCTTAGGCTCAGAGCCTTCCGTCAATTCCATTATCTCGGCGTTAAGGTGGTTATATCGCGGTCTTTGTTCCTGCCACCCCATTTCCAGAGCTTTACTGTCATTTTTGTACCATTCTGTAACATTGACCAACACCATCTTTCTTAAATTGAAGATTGGGTTTCCACAGTGAGCCATCTTTCATGAACAATCTTGACTCAACATATGACGCCCAGCTGAACTTACTGACATGCTTCTGCAGCTGGTCTACATTACTATTATGGCGCTTCATTCGAGCATTTTTAAACGAATGGGCAACAACCGGAGATGTGTGAAATGGCTTTGATTGCCATCTCACACTTTTGGCAAGTGTCGATTCTGTTTGGTGTTCCCCTTGATAGGTGGCTCGTCGGGTATAGATTACTCCGCAGTTTATGAGCTGTGAAGACTTTAGTTGGATTGCTGGTTTCAACCAAGAGTTTGCGATCCTGTCATCTCTCTAATACGGAATGCTTGCCCCTTGACATTCAAGCCTTCGCCACTTTTGGAAGTCCCCCTCTCTCCATCCTGCATACCTGTTTGGGTGGTTTCTGTCACCCAGCGCCCACCTCCTGAAGTGCTGGCATAATGGTCTGGAGGTGAGTCACTGGGGCCATTTCCCCTTCATGATCACTGTGGCTGCAAGGCAGGAAATCTTCGAGTTCTTTGAGGACTTTGAGAGAGACACCGTTGCATTCTCCTCTATATTGAAAGGAGACCTGTATGATCGCATCCTTGGACATCTCTAGCGCCTGGCGTTTGCAGACAATCGTGGCTGGAATCTGCACTTCTTGTTGTATGGCATGCCCAGACCGCCGCTCCTGTTGCTGGCATACAGGATTCCATCGTTGGGTATGAGGTGGGAAGGGGAGGAACTCTTTCATGGTGCTGTGTATGATCTGGTCGAACTTTATGAGTATGCTTTGAAATACTTCGGACAGGATTAACTGGAAATACAATCTGGGGACAACATGAGTTTTTAGGATTTCTAGGCATTGCTTTGGTCAGAGAGATGCTGCCTGTATTCCTTTCAGCCAGGTCTTAAGCCTCTCCTCCCATTGTCCTTCCAACACATCTGCCCACCGGTCAATACGGGCACCCAGGTATTTCTCAGTATCGCCTGAGGGTATATAGAATAGAGATTCAATACACAGCTTCCAGTTAACCAAGTGATTGTACAGTAATGCCTTCTCTTGAATGTAAAGTGGAAGCCTTTTGTCTTCACGATGTTAATATTGAGGCCTGTATGGTCACTATGACTGGAGCAGCTTCAGATTCCTCGCCATACCAGTGTGAGAGTAACGCAGAAGGGCTATGACATCCGGGAAAGCCAAAGTCAAGCAGTTGACTCTTCTGCCACCTAGGGGCATGGTGACCCCAGAGTCAGCCTTCTCCAGAGAGCATATCAAAGGATCCAGAGTGACGTTAAATAATATGTTCGAGAGTTTTACGCCCCTCTCAATGTTTACTGGAGTGGTATAAGTTCCGTTCCCTTCTATCACAGTTGTATTGCCAGCTCAGAGATCCTGGATCCGGTCTACAAAGGCTTTCGGGAGATGTGTTCTCTGCAGCGTTTCCAATAGTAATTTGTGCCCAACTGAGTCGAACGCTGTCACCAAAACAACAAAGACAACGGCAAGGTCTTTACGGTTATGTTTCGCTCCATTAATTATGTTCTCTCGGATGACAACGTTCTCATTGCAACCGAAAGTGGCTGCTAGAAACCCCTTTTGTCTGTTGTTAATTTTGACAGTTTCACAGAGGCATTTTCGCCATTAGTTTTGTGAAAATTTTTAGCAGCATTGGACCAATGGTTATCAGCCGCCAGCTGTCCATGTTTTTCAGGCAGTCTTCATCAAGACCATTTGACTCTTTTTTTCTAGTAATTCCGGTATCGTGCTTGATTTTAACTACAAGGAGAAGAGTCGGGATAGACGAGTTTCCTCCTCCTCGTGAATGGATCTTATATCACCCAGTTTCAGGGTGTCCGGTCCAGTGGCACTGTGCTAGTCTATCCCCTTGATAGCTGTCTCAACCTCCTCTACCTCTATGGGTTTCATCAAGGATCCATCATCTATGTTCCCAGTATACAGGGCGTATTTACCAATATGGGATTTATGATTTGGTACTAACAGTTTCTCCTGGAAACATGCCTCCAGTTCCTCTTTTGGGAGAGGACAAGCCCTGGCACCCCCACGATCTCTTGGGCTAGCTGGCGCCGGCTGGTTTTGTAGAACTGCTGCGTCACTCTGAACAGAGCTCTAAGCGTTGCCCATCTTTTCTTTGTGCTGGTATTAGTGCCAGTCCGTGTGTCCTTTTTTAATCTGGCCTCCTTGAGGCTTTCTCCATTTATTCTGTCTCTCCCTACCACTCGAGTAGGTCGGTAATATTCTCCATTAGTCCAACCCAAGGGCCAGAGTGTCCGGGGCGTTCCTCACGCGCAAAAGCTCCTCGACTTGTTTTAGCTGGTCATCTATATCCCTGTGCTTAGGCATTGAAGCTGGTGTTCTGCGATTGGCTCTTTAGCGTGGGTTTGGTTCGTCGGAATTATCCCAAACACACACATTGTCTCAGATTCGTGCAAGTCATTAGCTATGCTCACACCATTTGGAATTTAGATGTCCGCCAGGGTGTTCGCAAGGGTTCTGCATTTGTCAGATGTTTTTGTTTTAAGGATGCTAGCGATCTCTTTGTTAATGAATTTGCATCCTGAAAAACTCTTTTCTCACTGCCTCAGGAGTGCAACTTCCTCCTGTGATCATATGTGGTCACTTCTCCCCGATTTGCCTTTGACCTTGAGTGCTATTTTGAGGCGATTTTAATTTTGTAGAACGGGGTGTTGAGGCCTCTCGTGTTGACCAAGTCCAGCCTGGGTTGTAACCCACTGGTCACGCGCTGCATGCAAAGTCCCCTTCTGGAGGGGGTTTCTTACCTTTGCATACAGAGTAATGGCAGGAGATTGCGTGGTACTCTCCTGCTCTCTCGCATCGTAAACATTTTGTCCGAATGTTCTTAATTCAATGCACCTTGGTGATGTGCTTGAACAGGCTCACCGTGAGGAAGAGGGCATCACAGTCTGTGCAGAACAACCAGTCAATGGGGTAATGGATTATTACCCCCTCGGACAGACGTTCTGTCATATGCTGGTTCGATAACAACTCCTTCCATGAAGGCAGCTGTCTCGGTTGTCATACCATCAATCTCGATTGCCAAATGCTCTGTGCCCTGTTTCAATATTTGATAATCCTTGTTGTAGAAGGTTTGGGTAGTGATGCTTATATCATCTGGTGGGTGGGCCATCCACGTGGGTCCTTCTACAACATGATCCATGCCATCCACTAGTGGACTAGTCGGCTCCTTGGAGGAGTAGCCGAGCTCAGCTTCAAGCAGAGCAAGAGGTATCATCCCAAGATCACTGTCCCGGTTTGACTCGAGACTGATCTTGTTGCCAGCTTTGTAGAGCAGGCGCATTTACAATTTGCATGGCTGCTGGGAAGTTGGTTATCCGGGACGCTTCCCAGCCGGACCGCTCCATTGAAAATGGAAAACCCGTTCCGTTTTTTTGAGTGATACCGAGGTATCCGGTTTGCTCAGACCACAGTCGCCTCGTACGTTTTTCTCAGTCGTTTTGTCACTCAGCAGCCAAGGCTACTGAGCTTACCAGCGGGGCCAACGAGGAGGCATCACACAAACTATGTGCCAAAATATACATCAAAACATCATGCCCTCAGCCCCACCTCCCTCCCTCCCATTTATCTCTCCACCCATACCGGCCTACAAGCCTCATTCCTGATGAAGGACCTTTGCTCGAAATGTCGATTCTTGTGCTCCTTGGATGCTGCCTGACCCCGCTGTGCTTTTCCAGCGCCACACTCTCGACCCTGATCTCCAGCATGTGCAGTCCTCACCTTTTCCTGGCTGAACAGCCTACTCCAATTTTCTACATTCAGCCCTGGAATTATTAACAAGCTCAAAAAGTTTAACCACACCTTGCTTTCCACATCTTATGCTTGAAAGACTACAGCCTGAAATTGGCATGGTCCCATTTATCGGCATTTCAAACCCCCCAAAGAAAACAAACAGACTTTTTTTTTAAAAAATCGTCTTCCTTAAAAAGATATTTCCAGAGCTCAGAACATCTGTATGTGACACCACATACCTAGGGTCATGGGGAGGACCGCTTTGTGACACAAGTTGAAATTCACATGCATTGCCTGACTTCTGTGCATACTCCATCAACATGCAGACTGGATTTTTCCCTGCGGGCAGCGAGGGTTGAGACAGAGTACACGGTTCAGTTTTCATTTCACTTGGAAGAGCTGTACACTGGGAAGGGGAGTGGGGAGGAGAGATACAATACCAGGTTCATATTTCAGAGACATACAATCATAGATTTATAGAACACAGGGCACAGTTCAGTTGCAATGCGCCTGTCCACACGAGTCTTCTCCCAGCCCATCTTACTTCATCCTGTCAACATATCCATCTCAGATTGAATCCAACATTGAAGATCCCAACATCCCATTAATCCTGATACATAAATTACTATCACGTGCAGTTACAGGAAAAGGTTAGCACCAGCGAAGCTCCCCTTGGCTCTCAGCACAGTTGGTGCTCATGCAATGACTGCTTGCTGGTGGGACACTTGACAGGCGATTCAGAAATACTGCTCACGACACAAATCTTCACTCAAAGGAGGTAAAAGGTAACAGGACACCAGATTATTGTCCTTGAAGAAGCAAAGCAGTCTGTATGTTTCACACCATCAGCATAGAGAATCACCACAGTCCTCAACTGAAGCCTGCAGAATGGCTTTTGATTGCCAGAGTCCTGCCCACTGACAAAACTTTAAAATTATGAAAGGTAGAGACAGATTGGCACAGGAACACTCGCTTTAATGCAGCAGCCATGGTCTACTGAGTTTTGGGCTGCTTAATGTGCAGGTGACCTGATTGAGATCTACAAAAACAATGGAGGGGTTGGTTAATGTCCCTGTTGATGGATTACTCCAGTTTAACAGATGGACAGGGATCAGGGAACGCGAGTGCAAAATGTGAAAAAGAGGAGGACAGACTGGATGCCAGGTGATTAACCATTTCCCAAACAGTTACGATTCCCTGGAGTACGCCGCTGCCTGGTGCGATGAGTGCTGATACTGCGCTCATTTTCAAGAGGGAGCTGGACTGGTCCCTCACCTCAGCAGAGGTTATATTGCATGGAAGGCAGGTAGAGTGACTTGGACTTGCTTCCATCCTCGGAGGGACAGGAGTTACTCAGAGCACATTTTTCGTTGCAAGGTGGGAGGGTGGCAGGAAGCAACCATGACTGCTGTATCAGCCGATCTTTTCCTGCCTGTCAATTATTTACATTACACTAGTGCTCAAAAAAAAACTAATGACATTTCATTACTGCATAATAAGTGGACATGGCTGAAAGACCCTCTCCCCTCTGGAGCTAGTTCAAGATGTCAAAGGACCATGCATACTGCATCGAAAACAGTAATTCCACAAATCAGTCCAATGCAGGGGTTGCTGGTACAATTACCTTCAGGGAAACGTTAGATTGAAATGTTAAAAGTTAATTAAAATTTAGCACACAAAATATTCCCTGTTGGTTCCTGGAGTCTAACTCACTGCAACAATCAGACATTTATACCAAAGCCTTTCAAATCCATAAACACTGGTTTCAGAAAATGGTGTGGCATAGACGGAGCACACACTATACCAACCTCCATTGTGACCAGAGGCTCAGAATGGGGAGAGGAAGGAGGAATCTCTATGTCTTCACCCAGAATCTCTTTCAGTAGCACTTTTAGGGCATTGGTTGCTGCATCTTTCTTTGCGGTCTTCTTGCTGTTGGCTTCAGCCGGAGGAAATCTCCTGCCATCTATAGATGCCTGCATCCTGAACCTTTAGTCACAAGGGAAAGAGTGGTGGTCAGTTAAAGAAACCGGACTTTTATACAGTGCTTTGCCAAACTTCCAGGCATTATGAGAGACATGGACAGAACAGTTAAGTCAGAGTCACAGAGTCATACAGCAAGGAAACAGACCCTTCGGTCCAACCAGTCCATGCTGGCCATAATCCCAAAATAAACTAGTCCCACCTGACTGCACTTGGCCCATATCCCTCCAAACATTCCTTATTCATGTACTTACCCAAATGCCTTTAAACATTGTAACTGTATTCGCATCCACCAGTTCCTCTGGAAGATCACTCCACACATGAACCATTCTGGAGTAAAACATCTGCCCTTCAGATTTAAAAAAAGATATTCCTCCTCTCACCTTAGGGATAAACATCTGCCATTCACCTCATCTACACCCCTCATAATTTTATAAGCCACTATAACGTCACCCCTCAACCTCCTACATTCCAGTGAAAGAGGTCCCAGCATGTCTAGCCTCTCCTTCTAACTCATATCCTTCCGAAAACAGGGTGACCAGAACGGGACACAGTATTCCAGAAGAGGCCTCACCAACATCCTGTACAACCTCAACTTAGTGCCCCAACTCATACTCAAATGTATAGAGCAATGAAGTCTTTTTCGCGAGGATAGAAATATCAATTTCAATGAGACAGGCAAAAGGGGGTAAGTTTAAAGGAGTTGTGAAAGCTAAGTTTTTTAAAATATACAGGGTGGGAAGTGCCTGAAACGTGCTGCCAGAGGCAGATACAACGGAAACGTTTGAGAGGCATCCCTATATATATATAACACACATATAGGCAGGGAAGAGGGGAATATGGACTGCGCAGAGGCAAAACATTTTTAGTTTAGAAAGTGTGTGTTAGCGCAGTCTTGGTGGGCCAAAGGGCCGATCCTGTGCTGTACTGTTCTTTGTATTCCAAACAGCCCCACAGTCAATTAGAGTACTTGGTTGACATGACAGCACTGTCTTTATGCAGTATGGGATACAGTGGTCAGGCTTGCAGATCATACACTATCAGAAGGCTGGAACATGCACTCTACAACTAGCACTAGATGACCTTGTGCAATAAAACACCAACTCCAAACTCTGAGAAACTGCCAATGCTGAAAGCTGAAAACCTGAAAACAAGCCTGAGGAGGCTTCAGCATGTTTACATTGCTTGTCAATGTCGATTTTGAAAGAATGGCGATAAACAGTAGCTGTAATGTATTTCATTGTGTGGTCTGAAGCCTGGGTTTCAATGAATCCTAGACTGAGCCTGGACCCACAGAATATCTCAGGCAAGAAGGTCTCCCTGTGACTCAGAACCTGACTGACTCTGGAATAAAAACAGGAATTGTTGGAGAAACTCAACAGGTCTGGCAGCATCTATATGGACAGAGCGAGAGAGAGCGTGGGCACAAGCAAGATAGAAAGAGAGAGTGCGCAAGACAGAGAGTAAGCGAGAGAGCAAGAAGCAAGTTTTAACAGTCAAGTCACAAAGTGTCATAACAGACTCAAAATGCTGACTCTGTTTCTCCCTCCATTGGCGCTGTTAGACCTGCTGGGTTTCTCCAGCACTTTCTACCTCTATTCCAGATCTCAGACGTCTGCAGTATTTGACTTTTGTCTTACTGGTTCTGTTCTGATTTGGATCCTAACCCCTAATGCCACTCAGCTTTCTCAGGCCTTTGTGCTGCAATTCCTAGATGTTAGATGGGGATGAGGGCTGACAAGATATTAGTCCTGATAGTCATCCTGGGCAGTGTTAAAAGTATTGGCTTGACATTTACAGAGGTTCTGAACTCGGCAGGTTTCTCGCAGCTTGATTTAAACACGCATCTGCAACAACAGGTGCCTAGTAATAATGTTTCCTATTTGAGAAAAAAATGTAATGTTTCTCAACTCTGTGGTCTGGCAGTATCATGCTTAACCACACAGGTTAGCTAATTCTCCAAACTTATCTGCAGCTTCCGAGAAACAACCAACTACACAAGTCACAACGATTCGGAGGTATATAAAACCAATGTGTATAAAAGTGTTGGAAATAAAACAAAGAGCAGCACACGTGAAACAAAAACAAATTGCTGGAGAAACTCAGCTAGTCTGGCAGCATCTTTGGACAGAAAGCAGAGTTAATGTTTCAAGTCCAGTGACCTTTGTTCTGAAGGACAGTCACTGGACTCGAAACGTTAACTCTTATTTTCTCTCGAGATGCTGCCAGACTAGCTGAGTTCCTCCAGCAATTTCTGGATGCAAACGTTCCCTTCTCAGACCAAAACCCAGATTCGACACAACAGCGTTGTTAGATTTACAGAAAACCTCTTTCTACAAACTAGAATGATACAACCAATTAACAATGACACTTCCCCTTTCAATATCGCGCTCTTATAGTCCCAAATAAGATGGACAATTTTGTGCGAATTAATTCTAAATGGTGAGTAATTCAACACTGTGGCCTCAAGCACAGGACTGCAGGTGATTCCAATGACCATTGGTTTCATTTACGAGTGTGAAAATCACTCTCTCCTCCTGTGCGGAAGGTGGGACAGGTTAACTGAAGTCCTCAGTGGGGTCAAGTTAAAATGTAATAACCAATAATGATGGGTAATGACAACTGGTCGATGGAGCTGTAATGCTAATCAGCCACAATTTAACTGATAGGACATAAGGCATTCACCCTCTTAGCCAAACGTTCACTCCACCCAAGTGGGTGTTGCTGCACCATGTTCAAAACCAAGTCCCAGTGGCTTTTTTCATCAGAGGCAAGGGTTTGAAAGTTGCAAGGTGATTCTGACTGTGGTTATCAACAGGGTCCAATGTTTCAGCAGTGAAAAGATGGATGAATATGAATCTTTGTTGTGTACGAATATTTAGTGAAGAGTACTCGAACGGGTTTAGAAAGAGGAAGTACAGATCGGGCTTCAATTAACTGCATGGCAGCGGAACAACCACGAAGGGAAAGGAGAATGGTGCCATTTGTGGATACTGGAATTACACAGTTGTGAAGGAGGAAGTCTGTACCAAACACATTCTTCATTTCAGATGCTGATTATATATACTGTCGGTATACTTTTCCCTGTTCAGGCAGTAGACAACGAGTTGAGTTTAGAATCAAGCCCGAGAACAGCCCCTCTCATGCTCCTGCCTTGCCAACTCAACTAAGAGGGAAAGCTTGCCAATCAGCAAGGCCATCAGTTCCAAAAACATATTTGTTCAGGTTTCCAGAGCAAACAGATTCCTAGCTTTAGACAGCTCCAGTGGCCATTTAATGTCTGTGATCAAGGCAGAGGGCAAACTGATCATAACCAGTTTTCCTAGCAGGTGAGGAAAAAAAACCTTAAAAAACACAGATGATTCATCTGGGCTATCACAAAGTGCCCCTCTTCACTATGGGTGATGGAAAACTGGGACTTCCATCTCCAAAACTGTTTGTTTTTAAAAATGTGGGGTCAAGTTAAAATGTAATAGCCAATAATGATGGGTAATGACAACTGGTCGATGGAGCTGTAATGCTAATCAGCCACAGTTTAACTGATAGGACATAAGGCATTCACCCTCTTAGCCAAATGTTCACTCCACCCAAGTGGGTGTTGCTGCACCATGTTCAAAACCAAGCCCCAGTGGCTTTTTTCATCAGAGGCAAGGGTTTGAAAGTTGCAAAGTGATTCTGACTGTGGTGATCAACAGGGTCCAATGCTTCAGCAGTGAAAAGATGGCCAATTTCAAACTGTCTCTGGACCTACAACCTTTCACTTCATGCCCTACCCATGGTGACCCCTGTTAATGTCGACCTCCTACCAGAGAGACAGATACTGGAACAATGAATTAAAGTTCCTTATGACACGGGAGGAGACAAACGTCAAAGAATTTGGTATTGCCAGCACATTTGACACAACAGGACTGTGATGAAGAGCAACAGGTAAGTAACACGCTGCATCATTCATCCACCACGGTTGCCGTGCAAGACATCTCGGACCCCCTTCACCTCTAGCACCAAGGAAAAGCAACTGAGAGTGCGTGAGCAGCAGCGTGCACCCTTCCTCTAGCATAATCATATTGTGTAACATAGGCAAGATCATTCAAGGGTAAATTTGTGACACATGCATACGTATTCTTTCCTTAACCTGGAATATTCAGGTACTGATACTGACTTTGTAATGATTGGTATCAGTACAGACCAGAAATTGCTCTGGTATGCACATGCTTCACCTGCTCAAGGAAGAAAGATCCACCAGAGTCAGCACACTAGGCATACAGAGTGTAGAGTTCTCTTACCGAGGGTCATGGGATGGTCCTGTCTGGGCGAGGAGGATGAATTCACACTGCAATGCTGAGCCCTGCGAATATTCCATGAGACCACTAACTGGGTTTTTCGTTAAACAGGCACGTAGCCGGTCAGTTGGTGAAAGCGTTGGGTGTTGATCAGCGCCAGGCTTGCCAGCCAACACGCCCTGTGGCAAACCAACCGTCTCGCCAGCCTCGCTCACACGGTTGATGATGTTCAGGTCGTCAGGGATATCGTCAGATGCCCACTGGCCGTTTCCTGTGGTGCTGTCGTAGTAGTTTGCCTCAGCATGATTGGCCTTATGTTTCTCCACCTTAACATCGAGAAGCAGCGGAGCTGAAGTGGCCAGCGAATGCAAATCATTTGCTTCCTCTTGCAGAGTGACTGCCTGGCCATTCCCTACACTGCCCTCTTCCTTGACTTTGATCCCTTCAATGACCTCTTGAGAAACATCACTTTCACCTTGAATGGTCATTGGTATTCTCTCCATGGTTTCAATTCTGGGCTCACCCAATTCATGCAGCTTCCTTTTCCTCAGCAGCACTTCTTTCCTTCGGTCTGAAAGGGTCCAAATTGGTGGAAAGGCAGACTCCTTGTAGAGATCACCTTGATTTTCAAGCAAGTGAAGGGTGGGGTTGATTTGCCGAGCTGACTTTAGTCCAGTGTTTTTGGCAATCTCAAGGGCGGTGGCCTTCTCCTTCTCCAAGAGGAAGGAGAAGATTTTGTTCTTTTGGGTTTCACCATCTTCCATGTTGGAGTGATCCGTCATGCTGTCAGTGCTGTCTTCGTCGTCAGAGGCTTGCTCTTCTTTGATGGGCGACACTGGTAAAGCTATGCCCTCGGGCGATGACCGCTGGCTTTCAGGGACCTGCTCTCTGGTTTCAGTTTGGCCTGCAAGATGCCACAGAGGGGGCGAGATGCCTTCCTTCCTCACTCGGTTTTCCTTCAGCAGATCATACAAGACGTGGTTGACTATTTTTTTCTGAATGCAGAGTTGCCTGGCTATCTGACGGGCTGGTAATCTTTCCGTCGGTCTAAGTTTTCCCAAAATAGACAGGATGTCTTGACGAGTGCTGCCACCCAGCGAGATATTCTCAAAACGCGAGAACAACTTATCTAATTCCGGCTCAGTCTTGGGGTTCTTCACTTTCTGGACGGGGGGAGCGGGGGCCCAGATGGTCCTAACAGGCTGCGGGCTGAAGTTGCTGCTCCAGCTCTTGGCTGGCGGTCGGAAAACCCGCTGCTTTTGCTGGTACGATACTTGGCTCCTGTATGGCTGCTGGTGCACAAAGGCAGGAGCCTGCGGGATCTGCCCCGTGAGAAACCGGATCTGCTGGCTTCGAAAGTAATCAATTCCTGTTCCTTGGTTCGAGGAGTTCAAAGCTGTATGAGAGTTGTACTGATCGTGGGGGTGGTTATATCGATGAGAACCTTTCGCTTTACCTCTACGTGCTTTTTTATCACCACCACTACCTCTGCTCATAGCTCTTTAATACGAACTGTGGGGTAGGTTTGCCTTTGATGGCACACTAACGGGCATGCAGATTGAATCGGGACCTTGGTCCAATCGATCAAATCACCTGCGCACACCTGAAACAAAAAACAGAAAATTAAAATTATGGCAATGGAAAACATTTACACCATAAAATAAGCTGGGGTTCCCAGTCCTGATGGCCTCTTGCTGGAAAACAAAACATGGAGGTTTTGGGGTGGTGACTGGATAGCTTATGATCCCTGCCGATGCTCACTGGCTGGAATGGTCAAGGAGAACAGCCACATGGACAGGGGAATGGAGGGCTGCTGGAACCTGCAAAATAGCACTGTAAGCTCAACACCATCGAAGGTGGACAAAACACCCTGTATAAAGCATGGAAAAGCATTCCATTATCACACCTTTAATCTATAGAGAACAGACAAAGAGGAGTGGGAGGGAGAGCTCGACAGACAGACCGACCGAGACAGAGACAGAAAGACAGAGAGAAAAAGACAGAGGGACAGCAAGAGTGTGACACAGAGAAAGAAAAGTCTGTATTTTGTGCTACCCCTGTCCACAGCTCCCAGTACAATTCAGCTCAGGGACCTAAGAAATTCTAAGAGCTTTTCCTTTTTACTTTGGTGTTAATCAGCAGTATACAGGACCTGAATCTCTCTGAAAGCACATCATACCAATGCTCCATTCAGGAAACAAACACGATGAACTAAATAAGAAGCTTGCTTTGAATGCTATTTGCTCTACAGAGCTGCCACCTGCCAGCTGGTGTACCCTGACCACACCGTTCTCCAAGTCTTTTCATTGGGCAAAATGAACACTGCATGTTCACAACTGCACACAGAATGTGACAGCCATTCAGTCCAACAGATCCAAGCCAGTGTTTATACCTCACCCCACCAACATGTTCTTTTACATTTCCTCTCATGCAGGTATCCATTCAGCTTCACCCAACGTATGTTGGTGCTGAGCTATCAACTCCGCTCTAGGGCAAATAGGTAGATGTAATAAAAGTTGCGAGACCGCAGAGAACAAAAAGATTACTGCAAGTTATCTGCTGCACAATTACATTTTAATTAAGAAAATGCATCGAAACCTGTGGCTTCAATTACTTGTCATCATATCGCTCCAGAGAACAGAACAATTAGAATTTCTAGAAACAGCACCATGGTAAGCAATGAAGGTAATCCCAAAACTGCCAGAATCCATATTTCTTCAGAGCAGGTAACTAGTGAATGGTGCTGGTTGAAAGAATAAGGGGCAGTTCTAACTGGCATCAGCAGGCATTTCAGCACACCAAGCACGAATTCTGATAGCACCGGACTCATCTTAAATGTATGTCAAGAGCACACTGGAAGGAATTAAAAAACTTGGAAATAAAATGTATCCTGTATTTAAATTTAATAAAATAAAAATAAAAATAAAAATAAAATTTAATGCTATGTCACCATTTGGTTGTTGCAAATTTTTTTTAAAGTTAATAGATACAAGTTCATCACTAACAGCTCATAATTGGCTTGCTGAAAGAAATCAGAGGGTTGTAGTTGATGGAACATGGTCATCTTGGTGCCCAGTTACTAGCGACATACCGCAAGGGTCGGTGTTGGGTCCACTGCTGTTCGTCATTTTTATAAATGACCAGGATGAGGGCTTAGAAGGGTGGGTTAGTTAGTAAGTTTGCGGACGACACTAAGGTCGGTGGAGTTGTGGATAGTGACAAAGGATGTAGTAGGTTGCAGAGAGACATAGATAGGATGCAGAGCTGGACTGAGAGGTGGCAAATGGAGTTTAATGTGGACAAGTGTGAGGTGATACACTTTGGACGGGGTAATCGGAATGCAAAGTATTGGGCTAATGGTAAGATTCTTGGGAGTGCAGATGAGCAGAGAGATCTCGGTGTCCATGTACACAGATCCCTGAAAGTTGCCACCCAGATTGACAGGGTTGTTAAGAAGGCGTACAGTGTCTTGGCCTTTATTAATAGAGGGATTGAGTTCCGGAACCAGGAAGTTCTGCTGCAGCTGTACAGAGCTCTGGTATGGCCACATTTGGAATATTGTGTACAGTCCTGGTCACCGCATTATAAGGATGTAGAAGCTTTGGAAAGGGTGCAGAGGAGATTTACTGGAATGTTGCCTGGTATGGAAGGAATGTCTTACGAGGAAAGGCTGATGGCCTTGAGGTTGTTCTCGTTAGAGAGAAGAAGGTTGAGAGGTGACTTAATAGAGACATACAAGATAATCAGAGAGTTAGGTAGGGTGGACAGGGAGAGCCTTTTTCCAAGTATGGGAACGGCAAACACGAGGGGAGACAACTTTAAAGTGAGGGGAGATAGGTATAAGATAGACGTCAGAGGTAGTTTCTTTACTCAGAGAGTAGTAAGGGTATGGAATGCTTTGCCTGCAACGGTAGTAGATTCGCCAAATTTAAGTCGTCATTGGACAGGCAAATGGACGTACATGGAATAGTGTAGGTGGGATGGGCTTCAGATTAGTATGACAGGGCGGCGCAACATCGAGGGCCGAAGGGCCTGTACTGCATTATAATGTTCTATGTTCTATTAATTACCCTTGAGAGATAGCTGGCAGCCACCCACCTTTTAAATGTCTGAATGATCTGAACAAACTTTTCATTGCTGTGGGTCTAGGGTTGAGTATTGATAAGGACAGCAGGTTTCCTTTCAAGAGAATCATCAGTGAACCAAATGGTTTCTTTTTTGGGCAATTCAGTAGTTACTGTACATGGGTCACTAAGGCTTTTTAACCCCGGACCTTTCAATCCAGTAACAGAACCACCCTAGTCCTGCAATGGTTCAAGAAGGCAGTTCACCACCACCTTCTCAAGGGCAACTAGGGATGAGCAATAAATGCTGGCCAGCCAGCGACACCCAAATCCCACTAATGAATACATTTAAAAAAAACTCCCACATGCTGTCAAATCAGATACCTATTCTAAAACACTGCAACATTGATTCTATGCTGAACCAGCTTCGATATTGCTGAAATATCACACTGAAGTTGATTTAATAGGGTGGACCAGCCAGCCAGTACAGCAATGGTCACCATCCATGGAGTGGTGAGGAAGTAAATTCAAAGCCAGAAGGCTTGAAGCCCCTAACAAATTTAAAAAAAAACCCTTTCTCAGAGAATGGTGTTACCAAAGGGAGTTTCCACGTAAGGGAATATACTCTAGGGAGAGATGAATTCAAAGGCAGGATGAGATGAAGTTGGTTTTTTTGATCTCACCAGAGCAGACCCATTCCCCCCCTTTCACACCTTAATTTACACGGCTGTTCCTCTTTCACCATATTTTGCACAGAACCTCCACGCCACCGATTCCCTTCGCCCCTCTTCTATCTGTGTCTAAATAACATTTAAAACGTTGTTCTCAACCCCTTTCAGTTCCGAGGCTTCGTCATACTGGACTTGAAAGCATTAACTCTGTTTCTTTGTCCATACATGCTGCCAGACCTGCTCAAGCTTCTCCAACATTTTCTGTGTTTGCTTCAGATGTACAGCATCTGCGAAGTTTGCTTTTATTTTTGTAAAAACTGAATTAGGGTTCATGTCAGGAGGCTCATAAACCCTCCTCTCATTTATCTCTCCACCCTTCAGTCACTCTGCTTGTATTCCTGAAGGGCTTTTGCCCGAAACGTCGATTTTACTGGTCCTCGGAAGCTGCCTGAACTGCTGTGCTTTTCCAGCACCACTATCTCCAGAATCTGGTTTCCAGCATCTGCAGTCATTGTTTTTACCTCAAACACATCAGATCAGTTGGGCCAAATTCAACAATAATCATCCAATGTCAGTATACTAATGAAAAGTAAACCTACCAGCTCCTGGCATTTAAAAAAAAGTCATCACTGCATTTGCACCAGCAGCCTTCTCTGTATCATTTCAATATTAGTATCTGGGTTGCCAAAGCAAGCACAAGCCAACACAAACAGTATAAAAAGACTTATGGTGATTTAGTGGTAATGTCCCTATCTCTGAGCCAGAAGGCTTAGGTTGTTGGAAAAGCTCAGCAGGTCTGGCAGCATCTGCAGAGAAATCAGCGACCCTTTCCCAGAACTGATGGAAGCCAGGAAAATGTCAGTTTATACAGGTATACAGAAGGTAGGGTTGGGGGAGGGGGTAAGGAGTAAATGATAGGTGAAAATAGAGCCCAAAGAGAGAGAGAGAGAGAGAGAGAGAGAAGAGCAGTTGGACAGGTAAAGGGGTAGATAATGATCTGGCTAGGAGAGTAATAGCTGTTAATGGGGACTTTTAGTGACTGATGATGGATTGTATGTATTACCAGACTGTGTGAGATAACAAGGCCTGGGTGTGTGGGAGTTGGGAAAAGGACATGGGAGAGCTCAAGGCCTCAAGTTATTGAATCAATACTGAATCCAGAAGGCTGCAGGGTTCCCAAGTGGAAAATGAGGTGCTGATCTTGGGTTCAAGTCCGACCTGTTCCAGAGGAGTTTAATAACATCCCTGAACAGGTTGATTAGAAAATATCTGGAACAGAAATGTGAGCAGGCATTTAGACTATCAGATATTTAGTGGAACAAATCAGGACCAAACAGCTCAGCAGAAGAGTTGAACAAAATGTTTCAGTCCAGAATGAATCACAAGTCACAACACAAACAAACACACTTCAACAATGAGGGGTACCTGTGAATGAATAAGTTCCTGGAACAGCAACACCTTTTCAGAGAGGGGAGGATCTGTGTTGGGAGTAGCAGGTTCTAATCACCTGTCTCCTTGCAGGAAATCAACTAGATTCAAGATTCCTAGCTAGCGAAAGTCAGGTGAATTGCGACCTGGAACTTCAGGATGTGAGATTTCCAGAGTCTAAAATTTACCAAATTCTGCAGGGGACGGATTACAAAACTTGATCCCCAGAACAGGGTATTCCAGAAGCCCCACACAAAACAGCTCATTCCACTTGGGAACAGGCCACAATCAAGTAAATTAGCTCTCACAGACAAATCATCTATCTTCTCTATTAGTCTGTTAAGAGTCTAACTGGCACAGTTTTGACAAGAATAAGCAAAATAACCAGCACTTGCTCGGCACCGCAGACTGTTCTGAACCGACCCTACAAGGAAGGCCCCAGTTTCAGTTTTGTTTCTGATCCGCCCTGCCTGGTCACAATGAAGAGAATGATTTGCTCTCTCGGGTGGGGATTTACAGACCTCCTTTAAAAAAAACACTGGCTGGCTGATTGAAAAAACCAGCTCCACCTTCCCTGTTTATAAAACCGCCCGGGCTAGTTTCACTTTCGATTCCCATATTTAAAAAAAACACATTCAGTTCAGAGGGCTGATGAGGTGCCTGCAACTTCCAAGCTCACCCAATAATAGTAACTACTCAAAATCTTCCGTTCCCGCTCCCACTCTGAAAACACACTTATGCCTTTGACTGCACAGGCTGATCGCTACTGGTGGCCGGAGTTTTCTTTCATGACACTGGACTTCAACAGCGCAATGGACAGGCAACCCCCCTCCCCAGTACTCTTGGCAGACGCGATGTAAATTGTCCCAGCCAGTGAAGCGGCCTTTCTGCAGTACTGACCAGCATGGTCAAATGTTAAAAAAACAGGGAGAGAATGATGGTCATCGACAGATTCTGCCGAGTTTTAGTTTCGTAAACCTGGAACGTAAAGCCACCCGAGCATCACCACACAATAGTTGGACATCACCGTAAATATTGTGATCGGGCGCTTGGGAGGGTGCCCAAAGGCCGCACATGGCGTTATAGAAACGCAGATCCACTCATTTCGCTTGAGGACAATACAGCAATGGTGTGGGCACTTCAGACCCCCACCCCAAAGTGGTTTTAGCACCGCTGCCTCTCAGTGCTCAGAGACCCTCCCCGGATCGACACCACCCTACGCGGAGTTTGCACGTTCGTCCCGTTTCCTCCTCAAGACGTGCACGTTAGATGGATTAGCTACGATAAGTGCAGGGCTGCGGGGCTATGGGGGTGCGTATGAGTGGGATGCTCCTTGGGAGACCTTTCTTCCACGCTGCAGGGATTCTGTGAACCTCTGAAATTCTGCCTCTGAGCATTGCTCTTAGTAGTTGGGTTAGCCAGAATGACCACCACCACAGAAACATTTTTTTTGACAATTTTCAGGGTAATTTTTGCACATCATTTGCTATCAAATTTTGCGACCAGAGAACAGTGGGTCACAGACGATACCAAATACAAGTCATACAACACAGAATCAGGCTCTTGTCTAACTCGTCCATGCCAACCAGGTGGGCCAGTTCTGAGGAAGGGTCACTTCACCTCAAACATTAACTCTGATCACTCTCCAAAGATGCTGCCAGACCTGCTGAGGTTTTACAACAATTTCTACTTCTGTCGCTGTTTTTGTGAGGTTAACCCATACCAGAACGCCAACTTGGAGTGGAACACCTGAGACGCACGCACCAACCAACCACACCGCCCTGTGGCCGACTACTTCAACATTCCTCCCCAAAGACATGCCAGTCCTGAGCCACCTCCACTACCAAATCAAAGTCACCCACCATATGAAGGAAGAACACCTCATCTTCTCAGAATCCCTACAGCAACCCTCGAAAAAGTAACCCAGCCAGACCAATTCCCCAACCTATTACTCTCCATTTACCTCTGACTTATGCACCTAACCTACACAACCCTGAACACTATGGGACAATTTAGCATAGCCAACCCACCCTCACCTACACATCTTTGGATTGTGGGAGAAAACCAGAGCACCTGGAGGAAACCCACTCGGACACGGGGAGAATTTGCAAACTCCACACAGGTAGCTGCCCAAGGCTGAAATCGACCCTGAGTCCTTGGCACTGTGAGGCAATAGCACTAACTACTGAGCCACCCTTCTGCCTCAGGTCCCTATAATCAACATCAACTTCACCAGTTTCCAAATCTCCCCTCACACCACCCCATCCCAGCTCTAACCCTCCAACACAGCATACCTCCCTCTTGACCTGTCCATCTCCCTTCCAAACTATCTGTTCCACCCTCCCCTCGACCTATCATAATTACCTCCCACCTGCATCCACCTACAGCCTTCCCACCTACTTTCCCCCCAGCCCCTCCTATTTTATCTCAGCCCCCTTCCCCTTCTACACTCCTGCTGAAGAGCTTATGCCCAAAACATTGACTCTCCTGCTTCTCAGATGCTGCCTGACCTGCTGCGCCTTTCCAGCACCACACTTTTTGATCAAGATCATATCCTGGCCAAATATCTTTTAAATGTTGTAATTGTACCAGCCTCCACCACTTTCTCTGACAGCTCGTTCCACAGATGCACCAGCCTCTGGGCGAAAAGGTTTCCCCTCAAGTCCCTTTTAAATCTCTCCCCTCTCACCTTAAACCTAAGCCCTCTAGTTTTGGGCTCCCCTCCGCCACCCCACGAAAAACAGACCTTGGCTATTCGCCCTATCCATGCCCCTCACACAGCCTCTTCCTGTGCTCCAGGGAGAGATAAACCTCAAACTATCCAGCCCCTCACTATAGCTCAACTTTCCAGTCTGAGTAACATGCTTGTAAGTTTATTTTTTGCACCCCTTCCAGTTTAAAAACATCCTTCCTATAGCCAAATGTCATGCCAGTCACAGGAAAAACTACATGGAGCAAAAGGGTATACATTGATGTGTTAAGATTTTTCGACACATTCAGGAATGGATTAAGAACACTTCACAATGATGTTCAATGAGGGGACATGTGTGGAGCACAAACATTGATGCAGCGGCTCGGTGGCACAGTGGTTAGCACTGCTGCCTCACAGCACCAGAGACCCGGGTTCAATTCCCACCTCAGGTGACTGTCTGTGTGCAGTTTGCACATTCTCTCTGTGTCTGCGTGGGTTTCCTCCCACAGTCCAAAAATGTGCAGGTTAGGTGAATTGGCCATGGGAAATTGCCCATTGTGTTAGGTGAAGGGGTAAATGTAGGAGAATGGGTTTGGGTGGGTTGATCTTCAGAGGGTCAGTGTGGACTTGTTGGGCCGAAGGGCCTGTTTCCACACTAAGTAATCTAATCAATTGGGCCAAGCATCTGTGAATTTTATGCCCTCAGGGAGTCAGATACTAGAAACAGACAAAGAATGTCGGTTACAGAATTTGTTACCATTCCTCCTATACAAGAATTTTCCTGAGCACGCAGAAAAGGCTGCCACAATAATCACCCTTCTCATGCTGTCTTAGTATTCTCCATCGGTCTTGAAATACTCATGAGCTTTTGCTTATGGGTGATGGTAAACACAAAATGCATATCTAGAAACTGGAGGCTGGATACTACACGAACACCAGCATTGCTCAGACTACAGAATAAATTTAGCAGGATTTTTATACACAGCAACTTAACACATGATACACTAGTGTATAAGTGGGTGTTCACAGGCAGCAGTAATTTTGTGATCAGAAATCCAACCACAGGCTTTAATTTATCCTTGACGCTCTGTTATGTGATAGGTAGCATGACGAGGAGCGTGATATTCACACACAGTGTCCACTTGAGCTTTAGCAGTGCATTGAGACTCGATGCTCCTAAATAAGTGTCACTGGTGCCTGGAGAATGTGATTTGCGTTACATAATAAAGTTGAATAAGTGTGGTGGTCACTGGTGGCAGCGAAAGCAATTGGACAGTATTAATCAGATGTTAATTCTGTTCTGCTGTATTTTGCTGCAGCTGTAACATCAGGTTTACACAAAGCTAGTGCCAAGGTAGCATGGGTAGGGTTTCAAACTGACATAGGAGAGGGTGAGGACTGCAGATGTTGGAGATCAGAGCTGAAAATGTGTTGCTGGAAAAGCGCAGCAGGTCAGGCAGCATCCAAGGAGCAGGAGAATCTATGTTTCGGGCATGAGCCCGAAACGTTGATTCTCCTGCTCCTTGGATGCTGCCTGACCTGCTGCGCTTTTCCAGAAACACATTTTCAGCTTTCAAACTGACATAGGTCAGCACCCCGATCCCATGCCAGGTCCAGTACATCACTGCATTAGGAAGGGATGGCCTATCTACTAGATTGGTTGAGCGGCACAACTGATTTTTGACCCGTGTGCTAAAGGCTAAAACAGTAAAGATATTCTCTGCTCCTCATAACCGAGCACTCTGCCTTTACCACTGACAGCAGGCAACTCAGCAGAAAATCATATTTAAAAGTGGCTGCTATATAGGACACAGTGGCCTTGGGCAGGGAAAAGAAAGACAGCCCACAAGAAAGACAGAATTGAAATCCACAATTCTGCAACCTTTTGTAATAAGGCAACATGATTGATGTTTAGTATGTAAATTGTGTTGGCAAATGAAGGGCATCTCATGTCAACTTTGAACCTGGCTGAGCAGAGAAACAAACCTTTTGGTTTTGACCTTCACCAAGACAAACACAAGATTGTCAAATCATTATAACAACTTATACCGCAAGAGGGGAAAAAAAAGGGACTGACTGGCTAGCAGGTAAACTTCGATTGGCTATAGACTGCCACAGAGTACAGTGAACTATAGGCTACCTCCTGAGAAATTGAACAGGCACAAGGCTTGAACACACATGCTGGAGGCAACGCATATTCATATGAAGGGACCTGTTCTTACAAAAGGATGATGTTCAAGCCTCACACTTTTTGTTGACTTACTTGGGAACTTAGGAATCTTACAAATCTCCAGTTGTTTTCTCCATGGCAATATCTCAACAAATGAGATGAGATTCCACTTGCTAACTGAGCGTGCAAAATTGACACAGAGCAGTCATTTGCTCTCGCATAGGGCATAATCTCAGAGAAAGGGATTGCCCATTTAAGACAGAGATAAAGAATGCTCTTTGAGGGTAGTCAATCTGTGGAATTATTTACTGCAGAGGAATATCGAGGCTGGTTTGTCAAGTATATTCATGGCTGAGATAGACAGGTTTTTAAAAGCAAGCCCTTCCTGATGAAGGGCTTATCAGGTTTTAAGTTTGCTCGCGCAGCTGGTAGATTTGTTCAGACATTTTGTCACCATGCTAGATAATCAGTGAGCCTCTGGTGAAGTATTGGTATTCTGTCCCACTTGCTTTTAACCAGGGCTTATGCCCAAAACATTGATTCTCCTGCTTCTCAGATGCTGCCTGAACTGGCTGTGCTTTTCCAGCACCACACTTTGTCTGATTTCCATCAGCAGTCCTCACTTTCTCCCAGATTTTTAAATCATCAAGGGTTCAAAGGAGTATGGGGATAAGGCAAGAAAATGGAGTTGAGGACTATCGGATCGACCATGATCACATTGAATTGAGGAGCAGAGGCAATGGGCTGAATGGCCTACATCTGCTCCTACATTTTATGGTCAGTGCCCCTTTCTCCTTCAACATCTTTCTTTTGTTCAGCAACACTAAAGTTCCTCAATAGCATGTGACTGTGTGAAGACAATGTGCTGAATCTCCCCTGGTTTCAAATACAGAAAACACAGATGTAGTACCATTTGGTTTGGTTCCCAGTGTTGAAGAAGTTTGCTCTGTTCAGTCTGTATTTTCCTGTTTTAATTTCCATCCTCACAGTCCGATCTATATTAAGAATTGGGTTTCCCCTACTGCATCTCAAACTCGACTTAACACTCTGCATACATATGCATGGCCTGCTTAACATCTAAGTAACTTAACTAAGTGTCTTTGCACTCTAATGTGAGTACAGTCAAAATAAAAGCAGTGTTGAATATAAATGGCTTTTTAAAAAAAAAGTAACTGCTGGCATATAAATGATGCCCGAAATGTGCTAGAATGACAGCATATGTGACAGAGATGAATACAAATTGCAGACCATTTACTGTTTCAATCAATATGATAATTTCTTTCAGCTGCAGACAACTTCTCAAACTTACTGTAGCTTATATGTGCAAAGCAGATGGTTGTTTATTTTAGAACCCACTAGGTCATTTCACATTTCAGTTTCACTGGCGTACCAATTTGCTGGAACTAGAAGTGCAAGAGACCCGTTCCCAACAAAATCCTTTGCACTTTCCATTTGCAAGCCTCCCACACAGGTCAATTACTATCACACGCCCAGGAACCCTGTTGCCCTTCCTGAGAATAAAGTGTGTGCCTAGCCAAGGCATGACCCTATTCAGTATTATTCCTTGATTCCAAAGAAGTGCCATATCCCAAATGTAGAAACTGCTAAGTACCACATAACTTAAAAAAAAGTTCACTCAATCTTCAGTGACTTTACTGAGCATGGAAATTCATGTGTTGCTCAGGAGTGCAGAACATAGTCACAGAATTATCACCATTAGAAGAGGTTTAGCATGTCATGTCTGCACCAATACTCTGAGTATACTATAGAAAAGTACAACATAGGAGCAGGCCCTTTGGCCCTTCATCTCTATGTTGACCATGAAGCCATTCTAAACTAATCCCATCTGTCTACTCATGGTTCCTTCCCGTCGGTCTAAACATCTCTCAAACATTGCTATCATATCTGCTTCTAGCATCGCCCCTGGCAACGCATTCCAGGCACCTACCACTCTTAAATAAAAATTGCCTCACGTATCTTATTTAAACTTTCCCCCTCTCACCTTAAACCTATGCCCCTCCCCTATATTTGACATTTCCACTCTGGGAAAAAGATTCCGCAACCCATCTTATCTGTGCTTTTCATGATTTTAAAAATTTTTTCAGGCTGTTCCTCAGCCTCAGAGGATTTCATTTCATGCCACTCTCCTGCCTTCTCCCCATGATCCTGCACATTGATCCTTTTCAAATAACAGTCTCATTCCATTTTGAATGCCTCAATTGAACCTGCCTCTACCACTCTATCAGGAAGTATTCACCAGATCCTAACCACTCAGTGTGAAAACGTTTCTCATGCCATCTTTACCTATTTGCCAATTACTTTTACCTGTGCTCTCGCAAATTCAAACTGGAAACAAACTAAAAACAAACTAAATGGGAGGAGCAGGATGGAAAACTGCACTAGTATAGAACTAGGACACGCAGGAGCATTTAAAAATGTGTGTGAAAGCAGAGAACTGAGCTGGTCTCTCAATCACTTCAGTTCAATTGTAAATCAAGTTTCAGTCAGTCAGTGAAGGGTCAGTCAGTGAAGGAAACATGTGAGTCGCCAAATACTCAGAATTTACATAGGGCTACGCAGTTTCCTGGATCTCTGCTGCCTTTGCAGAAATTAGCAATGGTGAAACTGATCAGTCCAAGCGCCTCAAACTAGAGAGAGAAGGCAGGAAACTTAAAAGAAAAAGTAACGTAAGACAGCTGCTGAATACTGGATTAGTGGTGCTGGAAGAGCACAGCAGTTCAGGCAGCATCCAACGAGCAGCGAAATCAACGTTTCAGGCAAAAGCCCTTCATCAGGAATAAAGGCAGTGAGCCTGAAGCGTGGAGAGATAAGCTAGAGGAGGGTGGGGGTGGGGAGAGAGTAGCATAGAGTACAATGGGTGAGTGGGGGAGGAGATGAAGGTGATAGGTCAAGGAGGAGAGGGTGGAGTGGAGAGGTGGAAAAGAAGATAGGCAGGTCGGACAAGTCAAGGAGACAGTAACTGAGCTGGAAGTTTGAAACTAGGATGAGGTGGGGGAAGGGGAAATGAGGAAACTGTTGAAGTCCACATTGATGCCCTGGGGTTGAAGTGTTCCGAGGCGGAAGATGAGGCGTTCTTCCTCCAGGTGTCTGGTGGTGAGGGAGCGGCGGTGAAGGAGGCGCAGGACCTCCATGTCCTCGGCAGAGTGGGAGGGGGAGTTGAAATGTTGGGCCACGGGGCGGTTTGGTTGATTGGTGCGGGTGTCTCGGAGATGTTCCCTAAAGCGCTCTGCTAGGAGGTGCCCAGTCTCCCCAATGTAGAGGAGACCACATCGGGAGCAACGGATACAATAAATGATATTGGTGGATGTGCAGGTGAAACTTTGATAGATGTGGAAGGCTCCTTTAGGGCCTTGGATAGAGGTGAGGGAGGTGGTGTGGGCACAGGTTTTACAGTTCCTGCGGTGGCAGGGGAAAGTGCCAGAATGGGAGGGTGGGTCGTAGAGGGGTGTGGACCTGACCAGGTAGTCACGGAGGGAACGGTCTTTGCGGAAGGCAGAAAGGGGTGGGGAGGGAAATATATCCCTGGTGGTGGCGGAAATGTCAGTGGATGATTTGGTTGATGCGAAGGTTTGTAGGGTGGAAGGTGAGCACCAGGGGCATTCTGTCCTTGTTACGGTTGGGGGGGGTGGGGTCTGAGGGCGGAGGTGCGGGATGCTGAATACTGTCTTGTAACCCTGGTGTATATACACGCACAATTCCTCCTCTCTCATCATCCCAACCTCTCCCTCACAGTGAAACAAACTCCAGCATACACCCGATGAGTCAATACACCAAGCCATTTTGATTCAATGTCATTCCCTCAACAGCTACACTAGGAGGTAACAAGCTACAGGACAATGAGTGTTTCAAAGTTACAGGTACAATTCTGCCGGTTATGTCAAATTCCAATTGACTACAATTGTGAATAGTCGACTGTATTTCCGAGCTAGACAGGAAAAAGCTGGTAATTGGAATGTCATTATCATGCTGCATAGCTGGCAAACAGCTTCCAGTTGACAGATATAAACTAAAAACAGAAAACACTGATCAGGCAGTATCTGTAGAGGGAGAAAAAGTGCAAGTGTTTCAAATCCGTGATACTTCATTTCACTGTTTCTTTGAACACTGGAATAAACCCCACGGAGAGGTGATGTAGTTATCAGTAATCAACAACATTGGCAAAGTTTCACCCACCAATCATTCTACGCCTCTTAAAGCTGACATTCTAGAGGCCACCATCTTCTTGGACTAGGTTATATTTCAAATGCAGTCTGCTTTGGCAGGTAATGTATACCATCCATCTTATTCACTTGGAAAATAATCCAAGTGAAGGAGAACTGAATACGAGCAGTGTTTTAAAACTGGGTTTGCTGCATATCTGAAGTCAGACACACATCTTAAATTTCTGGGCCACAGAATCAGACCCTTTGGTCCAACCAGTCCATGTCAACCATGTTCCCAGACTAAACTGGTCCCACTTGCCTGCACTTGGCCTATATCACTCCAAGTATTTCTTTCTTACACACTTATCTAAATGTCTTTTAAATGATGTAACAGTACATGCATTCACCTCTGTCTGAAAGTTTATTCCTTACATGAACCACTGTGCAAAAATGGTGCGGAGTATCATGTAATCATCTCTGTTTCTGACCTTATACTAGAGAAAAGGGCACTGGTAGAAGCAGCTGAATATGGTTGGGCTTAGATTAGATTAGATTACTCACAGTGTGGAAACAGGCCCTTCGGCCCAACAAGTCCACACCGCCCCGCCGAAGCATAACCCACCCATACCCCTACATCTACATCTACATCTACCCCTTACCTAACACTACGGGCAATTTAGCATGGCCAATTCACCTGACCTGCACATCTTTGGACTGTGGGAGGAAACCGGAGCACCCGGAGGAAAACCACGCAGACACGGGAAGAACGTGCAAACTCCACACAGTCAGTCGCCTGAGGCGGGAATTGAACCCGGGTCTCTGGCGCTGTGAGGCAGCAGTGCTAACCACTGTGCCACCATGCCGCCCACAATTGTACCTGTAACTTTGAAACACTCATTGTCCTGTAGCTTGTTACCTCCTAGTGTAACTGTTGAGGGAATGACATTGAATCAAAATGGCTTGGGACGCTATCCTGAGGAACTCCTGCAGTGATGTCAGGAGCAGAGATGGCTGACTTCTACAACCAACTTATTTTATGCCAAGTATGACTTGAAACAGCTGAGAGCTCCCCCACTTCCCCAACCCCAACCCTTTCCTGTTGTCTCCAGTTTTGCTGGAACACCTTGATGCAACACTCAGTGGAATGCTGCCTTGACCCCTCTCTGGAATTCAGCTTATTTGCAATGTTTGAGCCAAGGTCTGTAATGAGGCAAAAATACTCTGGTGGAATGCGAACGGAGCAGGTTAGTGGGCAGGTTTTTACTAACCGAATGCTGTTCCGCAGTGGCCGGTATCCTTTCACCAAGTCACCCTTTATTTACACGTGGAGAGTCCTTAACACTGATCTAGCTGACCGAGCCAGCTCTCAGTGAACAGATCCTCAGACTCCCGGTTTATACCTGTCAGCCAGGGCTTGCCGATTGGGACTGTTAATCTGGAGGTCTGTGAGGTACACCTAGCTGATCTGCTTACACTATGCACAGCACTGTTGGTAAGCCCTTCCATCATTTTACTGATGCTTGAGCATTGACTGATGGGGTAATAATTGGCCATGTTGGATTTGTTTCGCTTATTGTGCACAGGAATAATACCCCTGAACAATTTTCCATATTGTCAACAGATACCAGTGTGGTGGGAATACCGGAACAGTTTGGATAGGAGTGCAGTAAGTTCCAGAGAACAAGTCTTCAGGAGTGTTGCTGGATTATTGAGAGGATGCGGTCCAAGTCTGCTTTTCCCTTCTGTGGATTCCTTCAAACACTTGACACAGACCCAGTTTAGCAGTTATGCCCCTTAGAACTCTATCAGCTCAAATCAGTAGCAGTACAGCTGAGTCACCCTTGGTGATGGACATTGAAGTATAGCACATTCCGCACCCTTGCCAACCTTAGTGCTTTCTGCAAGTGATGGTCAATGCGAAAGAGTACTGATTCATTACCATGTAAACTCACATTGCAAGCTAATCAACAGGGTACTTCATTGCACATGTTTGACCTGATGCCAGGAGACTTCATGGGTTCCAAACTCAATGTTAAGGACACCCAAGGAAACTCCTAATTGTGCACCACTGTTCAACCCAGCCAGTTCAGCAGACCCTGGTCAATTAATGCACCACACCCTTGTCAAACTCTCATCGTGAGAACGGAATCATTTGTCCCTGAACGTGGCCACCTGACACCACACATCAGCCCAAATGTGGCTTTGGCAATTCTGTAGGTCAAGGCAGATTAATGCATAAGCATAAATTACTGCAATAATAATTCAGACAAAGTAGCTTCATTGGCAGTCAAGTGTAGACCAGAAGATCAGGAAGATAACAAAATGCCAAGGCGGCAAGCGAGACAAATGTTAGCAATCTCTGCAGGATAAACAGCAAAACATTTTTAAAAACAAGAACGGTTACTTCTTGTAGTTTCAAACCAACTGATGTAGAATTTTGAAAACAAATTCCAAGACATGCCAAAATCAAGAAACAAGCAAGAACTTCCCTCCTTAAAAATGGTGAAAGAGGTACCTTTTCTCATATTTGTCTGAGAGACAGACAGGTCCTTAATCGAATCTCAAAAGAAAAAGGCACCTTCGTGGTACTGTACTGGATTGTCGGCCTAAACGGATGTGCTCAGGCCCTGGTGTGGGCTTTGAACCCACAGTTTTCCATCTCAGAGGCCAGTGAGCCATTGCGCTGAACATTAGCAGCTAGCATCATGGCCACCAAAGGCTAAGCAAAGGGTGTCATTGATATGGAAGATGCCATCATTGAATAAGCAAAAAAAAATCAAAGATGGGGAGGATCAGCAATTGGAAATGCAGAGTTACAGGGATAATATAGGAATCTGGGTGGAATGCTCTTTGGAGGGTCATTGTGGATTCGATGGGCCAAATTGTCAGCTTCACACTGGAGGGATTCTATGATAATTGGGTGAAAACTAGAATGAAGATCCAGAATAAGAACAACCTCATGAACAGTTGGAATCTGAATGGAAGAGAAAACACAATAAAGACAAAGCCATCTGCCATCATCTGTAAAGACAAAAGGCGTTAATTTGTGGGCAGGGATAACTCAACTTAGAAAAAATAACTGACAATGAAACGAGTAAATAAAGGCTCGGGTCAAAGATGGTAAAGGATTGAAAAATAGAAAACAATAAGCAGTTGTATTAAAAGCTGAATAAGATTTTTTTAAAAAAAAGTCAACACATGGTGAACCTCAACTAAACCCTAAAGGGAGCGCAGGAAGGGAGATCTGGAGTATATACACATGTACACATCGATGAAGGTGCCAAGGCAAGTTAAGAATGTTGGTTAAAAGGCCACGTAATATCCCAGACACAGAACACAAGGAAGGAAGTTACGACAAGTTTGAATAATCCAGTTTTGGGCACAGCTCTTTAGGAAAGATGTGTGGCTTTAGTAAGGATGCAGAAAAGGTTGGCAAGCACCTCAGGGATTTGGGGTACAGAAGAAGCTGGGTTGCTTTCTTTTGAGACACCCGAGGGGAGATTTCATTGAGATCATCAAAATTTATAGACGAATCTTGACAGTTTACAGAGAAAAACTGTACCTAATGGTAGAACGGTCACAGGTCAGAGGATACGGATATAAAAGGTGAATAGCAAAACAATAAAGACAACAGGAGGTAAAGGCTTTTTAGGGTGCACACATTCATTAATTTTGGCTTTCATAAGTGGGTGCAAAAACCACCGAAAAGGGGAAAAAATATCCGCAGGACTTTATAGGCTGGAAAAGCAGGAGGAGATGAATCGTGGCAGAGATCAAGAACGGTGAAGACAAGCCAAATGGCCTCCAGCTCTGTGGTAATAATTGTACAATTATATAAAGAGGACTGGTCAGCATGGTTGGCTAGATGGCTAGAGCATCATGCAGAATATCGCCAACAGTGGTTGAAAGCCTATCTCCACACCTTGCCTATTGCTGACAAAATGGTGCCCTTCACACATGGACAGAATGAAATGTCTCTCTCCAATGGGAAGGGAGACGGATACTATTGAAATTACACAAGTACACTGTACAGGCATAAAACTGAAATGAAATGGAGATCGGAAAGGCAGGAGAGTTCAATAGAATCGGGGTTGGTTCCTGAGGATTGGAGGGCGGCTAATGTTGTGCCACTTTTTAAGAAGGGTGGGCGGGAGAAAGCAGGAAATTATAGACCAGTTAGTCTGACCTCAGTGGTGGGAAAGATGCTGGAGTCTATTATAAAGGATGAAATTACGGCACATCTGGATAATAGTAACAGGATAGGACAGAGTCAGCATGGATTTATGAAGGGGAAATCATGCTTGACTAATCTTCTTGAATTTTTTGAGGATGTAACTCGGAAGATGGACGAGGGAGATCCAGTGGATGTAGTGTACCTGGACTTTCAGAAAGCTTTTGATAAAGTCCCACACAAGAGGTTAGTGAGTAAAATTAGGGCGCACGGGATTGGGGGCAAAGTACTAGATTGGATAGAGAATTGGTTGGCTAATAGGAAACAAAGGGTAGTGATTAACGGCTCCATTTCGAAATGGCAGGCAGTGACCAGTGGGGTACCGCAGGGATCCGTGCTGGGACCGCAGCTTTTTACAATATATGTAAATGATATAGAAGATGGTATCAGCAATAACATTAGCAAATTTGCTGATGACACAAAGCTAGGTGGTAGGGTGAAATGTGATGAGGATGTTAGGGGATTACAGGGTGACCTGGACAAGTTAGGTGAGTGGGCAGATGCAGTTTAATGTGGATAAATGTCTGGTTATCCACTTTGGTGGCAAGAACAGGAAGGCAGATTACTACCTCAATGGTATCAAATTAGGTAAAGGGGCTGTTCAGAGAGATCTGGGTGTTCTTGTCCACCAGTCAATGAAGGCAAGCATGCAGGTACAGCAGGTCGTGAAGAAGGCTAATAGCATGCTGGCCTTCATAACAAGAGGGATTGAGTATAGAAGCAAAGAGGTGCTTCTGCAGCTGTACAGGGCCCTGGTGAGACCACACCTGGAGTACTGTGTACAGTTCTGGTCTCCAAATTTGAGGAAAGACATTCTGGCTATTGAGGGAGTGCAGCGTAGGTTCACGAGGTCAATTCCTAGAATGGCAGGATTGCCTTACACGGAAAGACTGAAGCGACTGGGCTTGTATACCCTTGAGTTTAGAAGACTGAGAGGGGATCTGATTGAAACGTATAGGCTTATGAAAGGACTGGACACTCTGGCAGGAGGGAACATATTTCCGTTGATGGGGGAGTGCCGAACCAGAGGACACGACTTAAAAATACGGGGTAGACCATTTAGGACAGAGATGAGGAGAAACTACTTCACACAGAGAGTGGTGGCTGTGTGGAATGCTCTGCCCCAGAGGGCAGTGGAGGCCCAGTCTCTGGATTCTTTTAAGAAAGAATTGGATAGAGCTCTTAAAGATAGTGGAGTCAAGGGGTATGGAGATAAGGCTGGAACAGGATACTAATTAGGAATGATCAGCCATGATCATATTGAATGGCGGTGCAGGCTCGAAGGGCAGAATGGCCTACTCCTGCATCTATTGTCTATTGTCTATTGAGACGAAGGAGGGCAGGATAAGGGCCTGCACAACAGCTAATTTTGTAATATCACAAATCAGCTAAATTGATAATCCAGAGCAGTTATGGCTTCGGAGTCTGATTCACAGTCAGTTTTCACTTGCAATCCATATTCTAATTAAATGAGACCCCTACTCAGTGTGTAGAATTAGCAATGAAATTTACCTCCTGCAATTGGTCCAGTGCATTTCAGATCAAAGTTCGACCCACTCTGGAGGGACAGAGTGGGGGGCATGCTCAGTCAATATTTGTCTTGTGTATGTATTTACAGAGTCTACCCCATCCAAAGATTTGGCAAGTTCCCACTCCTCAAGGAGATTTGACATTTGAAAAGAAATACAAGGTACTTACTTTTTGAGAAGAGGAGGATTTGGATTAAAAAGTACAACACCTACATATTCCTTTCTAAAATCAATCTTGGACAGCTTCTCTTCTTTCAGTCATATAAAGAGAAATTCCACTCTAGACAATTATTCCCTGCACGCTGCTACTGGACAAGATTGGAGGTGCTTGCTTCCCAGGCACATGCAGTTCATTATCTTGGAGATATAACGTGGAGGAGCTGGTGTTAGACTGGAGTGGACAAAGTTAAAAATCACAACACCAGGTTATAGCCAAACGGGTTTATTTGGAAGCTTTCGGAGCACTGCTTCTTCATCAGGTATCCTGTCACCACCTTCAACCACACCTAAATTAGTCTCTACCAGAGAAAAAAAAATCTTGAGTAGATATTACTTAGTAGATCATCTACTTAACCCACAGCAACTCAATTTAATGCTTAGTGTTTTAAACTCACCTGGATAAGATGGTGCTCACATATCACAGGTCCTCAGACAAAGCATTAGACAGATCCCTCATGTTGTCTGCTTAGAGTAAATTAAATGGAAGATGTTAGGCACCATGTGGATCTTGACGACTTCAAGATCCTTGATTGGAGTTGTTAACCTGGGCAAACCAGGAAGTCCTAGAAGAAAAAGTGAGGACTGCAGATGCTGGAGATCAGAAATGAAAAAGTACAGCATCCGAGGAGCAGGAGAGTTGACGTTTCGAGCAGGAAACCTGATGAAGAGCTCATTCTCGAAATGTTGATTCTCCTGCTCTCCCAATCAGGAATCCCTGGCTGACAAACAAATAGGGGATTTATAATCCCCTCAGTTCAGGGGACTGACTCCAAGCTGGCTAGTCAAACAGCCAGTGTTAAAAAAAAAGAAAAAATAAACAGGGGATTGGGCCTTGTGAAGAAATTCAGCCCCTACCTCTGATCTGGGTTCAAGTCCCTCATACTCCAGACACATGTAAGCATCTCCGAATAGATCGATTAGGAAAAAATAGGTATAAACAGGAGATTTAGAATCTCCTCAGTACAGGAGATTGATTGCAAGCTGGCTAGCCACAAGTAAGTAAAGGGTGACTTGGTGACAGGATACCGGATGAAGTAGCGCTCCAAAAGCTTCCAAATAAACCCGTTTGGCTATAACCTGGTGTTGTGATTTTTAACTTTGTCCACTCCAGTCCAACACCAGCTCCTCCACGTTATATCTCCAAGATAATGAACTGCATGTGCCTGGGAAGCAAGCACCTCCAAATCCTTCTGGCATTCTTGTCATCCCCAAAATTACAGGCTTCCAGATTGGTGCACCACTCTCTCAGCTGCCCACTAACAACATTAAAGTTTTAATTATCACTAGAAAACAAACCCTTCAAACAGAAGTGACAAGCACCTCCGCACATTTGCTTTTAAAAAAAAAAGCAGTGCAGCAACCAGGCTGACTCAGACCCAACATAATAGGGTTTGCTATATCCAAACTATACTTTTAATGTTAGTATCTAGCAATGCTTGCTGCATTCCTGATATATTGCTTCTAGCAACAGAATCTCTTCAGTTACAGAGGTTACAAGGACATCATGAAATCAATGGACAAATTATTTAAACAACTTGCAAAGTCAATCAATTGTATTCATTACTGCTTCTGATTTTGTGATGGGGAACGTCAAGAATGTTTCAACACATGGCATTCCTGTTTGCTGTTTGGATATAAAAATATACATATAAAATGGTAAAAAATTTGCATGTGGAGTTGTTAGGATTGTGATAAATTTGCCAGTAAAAATCAAGAAAAGCAAAATTCCTTAGTTCACAACTGTGATTTTTCACTGTGACCCATCACACCCGAGGTGGAACGGTTACTTTGCCTACTTATCTATTTACATTGACCAAGTGCATTTGATCAAAATCCACAAGTAATTAATTTACACACTCCTCCATCGCCTTGTCTAATTTTCACTCCTCTTCAGAGGATACATAATAATGATAGAGCACAGCTTTAGTCATCAGCATTTCTCCAACACCTCCATTACTCACATTATGTTGGAATTCAGACAACTAACACTGACATACTACGTGATTGCAGAATCAATCTGGCCCTCAATGACCAACACGTGTGCACTTTTCTAGCAGGTGCACAGAGGGAAGAGAAGGGCTGGGAGGAGAGGAGAGAAGAGAAGAAAAGAAATCATGGACAAGACAAAGTCCCATTCATCCCAAACACCAGCAGATGCACTTTACCAGGAGGCCACTGAACAGACAGCAGGAATTTGGGACTTTATTTTAAACTTCCTCTAAGTAACATAAATTGTAATGTCAAGGTGCTCTTTGGAAACAAAAGTTTCCAACTATAACAGAAGTTGGGATATGTGGGTCTGGACATTTCAGTTCCAGAAGATGGAAACTTACAAATATCAGTAGCCCATTGAGCCTCCCCCACCCACAAAAAAGATCATGCCTTTTATGCATCTATTTCCCATAACCTTGAATGCACTGCATGCAGAAATCTATCAATTTCTACCTGAAACATACCTCAGACTGAGCTTCACAATCTTCTGTGGTAGAGACTTCGCCGGGGTGGGGAAAGAAGAGTTGGTGGGTTGTGTGTGTGCGCATGTGAACGAGAGGCGGAGGCCTGGAGGGGATGGGGGCAAATGTAAACTTCCCCTGTTCTCTCTCCACCCACCCCCACCCCCCAGTGAAAAATAATGGCTTGAAAGAATTTCATTCACATAGTTTCATTAATGCAGAAGATTTGTGAAGTACAAACAATAGACATTTCTGAGAAAGGGTCACTCGACCTGAAACTTTAACCGATTTCTCTCCACAGTTGCTGCCAGACCTGCCGTGCTTTTCCAGCAATCTCTATTTTTGATACGAACATTAGGCATATAGATTTTCAAAGAGAGAGAGACTTGTCTGTGCAGTTAATATATCTCAAATACATGTGCGCCTTATAGCTGTTTCACACAAAGTTCCCACAAACAGCAGGACAAATGTCACATGCAGTTTTTTTTGGTGGGGTTTAAGGACACCAGTAACCTTCTGCCTTTGACAGTAAAAACCCACCTTGGGTCATTAAGGCAGCAGGCTCAGATTGGAATACTCTAACATAGGAAAGCACTCTGCATTGGGTCCTAGCACAAACTACTGCACTGCCTAAATGTTCATAAATAGGCACCTCTTCTGATTTGGATATTTGACGTCAATACTGCCATTCCAAGGTCAAAGACGGAGGCTGGAAGCAGAACTGTGCTCTGTGCTTTATTAAAGCATACACTCAAACCAAACGCTTCAATCCCAGTTAAAATTTTCAGCTTTTCCAGTCAGGCAGCCAATGCTGCCATTAGGTTTACTCAGAGGGCAAGTACAGCAAGGATCTAAATGCAGAATAAAGCTCCTTCTACACTGTCCCTATCAATCAGATAGAAAGTAAATGAGGAGATGGCTTTTTTTTTGATGAGGAGAGTTTCAGCTAAGTGCTTGATTGTTCTTTTAAGATTTTAAATTTGTTTTTATCCTTTGCATGCTTAAGATTAAAATCTGTGGGTAAGGAAGGATAGTTTTTTAAAAAACAGAAGGTGCATCTAAGAGCTCCTTTTTAGGCCTAAGGTCTCTGAGGGCACTCAAGAGACACTGTGTGATGGTTAGTAGATTTAGAGAGGTGGTTACATAGCACGATCATTCAGATACTGCAAACAAGATGGTGAGATCACAGCGGGTCAGACAGCATCCAGGGACAGCAAGCTAATGTTCAGTCTAGATGGATCAGTCAGATAGATGGGTGACTGTCAGGGAAGGCAAGAGGCTAGTTCAGAAATGTCCTGTAGCTATTTCTCTCTCAAACAGATATCCCATTTTGAATACGGTTAAAGGGGATAGTCTTTCAGAGGAAAGCAGAAGCAGCAGTCAGATCTTGGGCACTAAGAATTAGTCTTATGTTAACTGGGGCTTAAAGTTCAAAAGAATAATTGTTAAAGGGGACTGCCCTGTCAGGGACACAGACTGGAGAGCCTGCAGCCGTGAGCATGAATCTCAGATATTACGCTGCCCTCCTCGTGCCAGGGTTTAGGACATCTCAAAGCAGTTGAAGCATACTGCCAAAGGGAAGAGTGAGTAGCCGAAAGACATTGGTAGGATAGAGGTAGTAAAGGGTTCAGACTTTGCAGAGTAAGTATGAGGTTAGCTTGAAGGCTAAAAAAAGCAGAACCTCACAAGTAGCAATCTGTTTTACTTCCACGTTCTAATCAGTAGGAATAAAAAGATAGAGCAGATAGATCAATTGGTTAATAGAAGGTGCAATGTGCAAAGATTCAGATTTTTGAATCATTGGAATCTCTTCCAGAAAGACTTTCTGTTTCACCTTAACTTGAAAGGGACCAATATCCTTGCGGGAGATTAGCTAGTTCTATTTTGGGAGCCCTTAAACTAGTAGAGAGGGGCAGTTCCTATGTAGCAGTGAAATGACATGAGAATGGGTGTGAATCAGAAAAGACAGACAAGAGCAAGTCAGAGAACAAGGTAACTCTGAAGAATTAAACTGCATTTATTTCAATGCAACGGGTCTTACAGGTAAGACTGATGAAATCAGGGAACAGAAGTTATTACAGAATCTTGGCTGAGGGAAGGACAGGACTGGCAGCTCAGTGTACTGGGTTTTGGATATTATAGACAGGATAGAAAGGGAGGTGAGACAGAGAGGGAGTCGCATTTGCGATTAAGGAAAATATTACGACTGTAATTAGAGAGGATATTTCTGAGGGATCATCCAGTAAAACTATATGGGTAGAAATTAGAAAGGATGATGACCTCGATGGGATTATACTATTGTCCTTTCAATAGTCAGAGGGAAATTGAGGAACAAATATGTAAAGAGATCTCAGATATATGTTAAAGGCTTGGATACTGAGGAATTTGTTAAATGTATTCAAGAAAATTTTCTTTATCAATATATAAATGTACCTACCAGAGAAACAGCAAAACTTGACCTCTTGGGAAATAAGACAGAGCAAAAGACTGAAGGTTAGTAGGGAAACACTCTGGGAGTGACCATAATGCTACTAACCTTAAAAGTTATGGAAAAAATAAGCCTTCCATAAACATTAAAGTATTTAACTGAAATAAGGGAAATTTTAAATAAGGGGAGATAAAAACTTTCAAACGGTGATTAGAGTAGACTGTTCGCAGGGAAATGGACAACTGACAATTGGGAGGCTTTCAAAACTATGATGAGAGTTCACAGGCAATGTGTTCCTGTTAAAAGCCAAGGCTTTAACAATATTCTTCCTGTAGCAGGGCGACCAGATCTGTGTAGATCACTGCTCCAGAAAAGGCCTCACCAATGTTCTGTATGACTTCAGTCCCAATTCCTACTAGCCTCCTATTGAGGCTATAAGAATCTCAGACAATGGGGATCAAATGAATCCCTTGAGTATAAAGAGAGCAGTAAACATTTGTTTACATGGACTTTAGTAAAGCCTTTGACAAGGTTCCACATAGTAGAATAATTAGTAATGTTAGATCAAATGGGATTCAGGATAAGCTTGCCAATTGGATACAAAATTGGTTTGACAGTAGGAGGGTTGCTTTTTGGATTGGAGGCCTGTGACCAGCGGTGTTCTACGGGGATCAGTAACTGGGTCCACTTTTGTTTGCCACTTATAAGACCAGAAGAAATAGGAGTAGAAGTAAAGCTATTGGATGAGAATATAGGAGGCATGGTTAGTAAGTTTGTGGATGACACGAAAATTGGTGGTTCAGTGGACACTGAAGGAGATTATCTCAAATTACAAAGAAATCTTGATCAATTCTATAGGAAGGGTGTTTTGAAACTTGAAAGGGTTCAGAAAAGATTTACAAGGATATTGCCAGGGTTGGAGGGTCTAAGCTATAGGGAGAGGCTGAATAGTGTTTTCTCTGGACAACTGGAGGCTGAGGGGTGACCTTATTGAGGTTTATAAAATCATGAGGGGCATGGATAGGGTAAGTAGATAGGGTCTTTTCCCTGATATGAGTCCAGAACAAAGGGGATAAGTTGAGGGTGAGAGGGGAAAGGTTTAAAAGGGACCTAAGATGCAACATTTTCATGCAGAGGGTGTGCATGTATGTAATGAGCTGCCAGAGGAAGAAGGGGGGAGGCTGGGATAATTACAACATTTAAAAGGCATCTGGATGGGTATATGAATAGGAAGGGTTTAAGAGGGATATGGGCCAAGTGCTGGCAAATGGGACTAGATTAATTTCGGATATCTGGTTGGCATGGAAAGGTTGGACTGAAGGGGCTGCTGTACATGTCTATGATTCTAATTGGGTCAATGGGATGAGGAATGGCAGATGGACTTTAATTTGGATCAATATGAGGTATTGTATTTTGGTAAAACAAACAAGGGCAGGACTTACACAGTTAATGGTAGGGCCCTGGGGAGTGTTGTATAAAAGAGACAGCGAGGAGTTCAGGTAGATAATCCTTCGAAATTTGCATGACAGGTAGACAGAGTGGTTAAGGTGCTTAGCATGCTTGCCTCATTGCTCAGACCACTGAGTAGGAATTGGGACTGAAGTCATACAGAACATTGGTGAGGCCTTTTCTGGAGCAGTGATCTACACAGATCTGGTCGCCCTGCTCCAGGAAGAATATTGTTAAACTGGAGAGGGTTCAAGATTTACCCAGGATGTTGCTGAATGGAAAGTTTGAGTTATAAAAATAGGCTGAGACTTTTATTCACTAGAGCATAGGATGTTAAGGAGTGACCTTATAGAGATTGTTAAAATCATGAAGGGTGTGGATAAGGTGAAAAGCAAGGGTCTTTTCCCTAGGGTGGGGGTGTTCAAAACTAGGGGGCATTTTTTTTTTAATGAGGGGAGAATTTTAAAAAAGACATGAAGGGTAACTTTTTTTTTGTTTTAGAGTGCTTCATGAGTAGAATGAACTGTCAGAGGAAGTGGTGAAGGCAGGTACAGTTACATCATTTAAAAGATATTTGGATAAATACATGAGCTAGAAAGGTTTGGAGGGATATGGGCCTAATGCAGGCAAGTGGGACTAGCTAAGTTTGGGAACATAGTCAGTGAAGACTAGTTGAACTAAAATGGTATGTTTCAGTGTTGTTTCCACTTGAGTCTATTCTCGCAGAACGTGGGCAGCATAGCCAAGTATCCCTACTGTCTCCGAAGGTGGGGGTGAACCACCTTCTTCAACAGCAGCAATCCACGTAAGAGAAGGTGATAGCAAGAAATTTCCAAGTGTTTGAACCTGCAGTGAAAGAACAGCAATATAAAACCAGTACAGGCCGATGTGCAAATTTAAGGGAACCCACAAGTGACAGTTCTGTTCCAATCCAGCTGCTACTGTGTATTTCTTGGTGGTAGAGATCATGGTTTTGGAAGGTGCAAAGGAAACTTAAGGAGTTGCTGCAATGTACCTTGCGCATGGCACACACTGCTACAATTGGACTTCAGCAGTGAAGGGAATGAATGCTGAAGGTGGTCGATATGTTGCCAGTCATGTGGGACACTTTGTCTTAGACAGTCTTAAGCACCCTATGTTGTTGAGAGTTGCACTCACCCAGGCAAGTGGAGAAAATTCCATCACTCTCCTGACTTGTACTTGTAGATAGTGGACGGGCTTTGGGGAATCAGGCGATAAGTTTCTTACTGCAGATCCTCAATTTCGTACCTGATGCTGCAGCCAAAGTATTAAAAGTCAGTTTCTGTTCAATGGTAATTGCACAGTGTTGGTTATGGGGTTTCAGTCATGGTAATGTTATATCAGAGGAAGATGGATGTATTCGCTTGTGTTGGAAGACTGACATTGATCACTATTTGTATCACATAACTATTATTTACTGCATATCCCAAGCCCAAATATTATTCAGGTCTTGCTGCACGTGGACACAGTGTATCTGAGAAGTTCTAAACGGTGAAGATTATGCAATCATCAGCAAACATGCCTATCCCTGGCTTCATGATAGCAGGAAGGACATTGATGAAGTAGCTAAAAATAGTAGGGCCTACGTCACTGCACTGGCGTATTCCTGTAATGTCTTGGCAGTGGGATGACTGACCTCCAACAAATTTCTTTGTGCCATGACCGACTCCAACTAATGGAAAGCTTTGCTTATCAATTCCCACAGACTCCAGTTCTGTTAGGGCTCCTTCATGCCATACTCACTCAGATGCTGCCTTGATGTCAAAGGGCAGTCATTGTCACTTCACTGAGTTGAGTTGAGTGGTTTTGTTTTGTGTGACCCAAGTCTACAATGAGGTCAGTAGCCATACCGAACTGAAAGCCTGGGAACAAT
Source organism: Chiloscyllium punctatum (assembly GCF_047496795.1). NCBI lineage: Eukaryota > Metazoa > Chordata > Chondrichthyes > Orectolobiformes > Hemiscylliidae > Chiloscyllium > Chiloscyllium punctatum. The sequence goes on from NC_092766.1 coordinate 6,489,957, forward strand.
TACATTCTAAGTGCAGGATTAATAGCACTGTCAAGGACACCTTCCATCACTTTGCTGATGACCCAGAGTAGAGTAATGCTAACTGGCCAGTTTGGATTTGCCCTGCTTTCTGGTACAGGACATACCGAGATAATTTTTCACTAGTCAAGTAGATGCCAGTGTTGTAGCTGTGCTGGAACTGCTTGTCCAGATGTGCAGCTATTTCACAGCATTCCTGCATTGCTACTGCTGCTACAATGTTGTCAGGACCATCGCCCACGCAGTGCCTCCAATTGATGTCACATGGAATGAATTGATTTGCCTAAAGGCTGGCATCGATGATGTCGGTGACCTCCAGAGGAGGCAGAGATGAATTATGCACTTGCCACTTCCAGCTAAAGATGATTGCAAATGCTTCAGCGCCTTTTTTCATATTAGTGTGCTGACTCCCCCATCATTGAGGATGGGGAAATTTCTAGAGCGCTCTCCTCCACTATTGGTTGTTTAATTCTGTCCATTACCATTGATGACTAGATGCAGTAGTGATGTGGGGGAGCCAGTGTCGGACTAGGTGGACAAAGTTGAAAACCACACGATAGTGTATGATTTTTAACGACGACTAAGTGATGGATCATATCTCAGCTCTGCAGTCCAGCCACATCTAAGTGTGTAGTCACATGACATCAGATTATGGTCTAACATGTTTATTTGAAATTACAAGCTTTTGGAGCACTACTCCATCAGGTGAAATGAGCAGCCACCAAATGTTCGTGATTTCAAATAAACCTGTTGGATGATAATCTGGTGTCACTTGACACACTGATTTTTAATGTTGTCCACCCCAGTCCAACACTGGCACCTCACATCATTTTTCATCGGTATAGACCTATCACTGTTCAAACATCCCAGGACAGGTACAACACAGAGCTAAGGAAAGAAAGAAAAAGGGTTCCTCTACCCTTTTAACCTAAATCTAAAATCTCCCATTCACTGTCCCTATCAAATACTCCCAGGAGTCAATTTGTACACAAATCAGAACACTATACAATACTGTATAAAATATCAGCTCGTAGTTATGAGCAAGCATGTCAGATCCTTAAAATTAATAGTAAGATGGGATTTTGTTTCTAAATATTCACATGACTTGTAAATGCTTTTATAAAATGGGACCCCTGTATTTATTTCAGATTTCTGTTATTCGCTGCATTTTGCTCTTGTTACATCAGCCAGTTTGAAATCAGTTGTGAAAAGGGCAAAGAAAAAGTAATTCTGAAAACAATAGTTTAACTGTCGTTTCTCAATCCTGTTCCTAGATCCGTGCTGTCCTACAAATAACCGGATTGCCAATAAAACCACAACTGCACATTTAAATTCATATAGTACTTGAAGTGCTTTGGGAGGGGGTGTGGCGAGATGAGGAGGAATTGTACAAATGCAAACTTTTGATGTTGCACTTGACAGCTTTTCAGGTCTCTCCCTTTACCTCGTGATATTGTCGGGTCAAAAGCAGACATAGGGCACACAACAGAATCAAAGCCAAGTGACTATGTGCAGAAGCTAACTATTGGCGACGAGGAATGCTAGACGTGCTGTCACACTAGCCCCTAATTCTTCCAGTACGCAATGACACTACACTTATCACAGGATAACGAACAGAAAACAGGAGACCTGGTCGATATCTCCCCTCTGAACTCTACAGGAATGAAACGTCATCAAATGCTATCCTAGCTGTTGCTCCAGCTCAGTCCCCTTCACACAGATACCAAATGCATGCCCTTGAATAGTTTTCAACAAGGCATCAATTGGCTTGTAACCTACATAGTAACGTGGACAGCCACGCAGCACATAGTTCTGCCTAATTATGTAACAGCATCGCCTTCCGCAAAGACCGTTCCCTCCTGGACTACCTGGTCAGGTCCATGCACCCCTACAACCCACCCTCCCATCCTGGCACCTTCCCCTGCCACCACAGGAACTGCAAAACCTGCGCCCACACCTTCTCCCTCACCTCCATCAAGGCCCTAAAGGTGCCTTCCACATCCAAAGTTTTACCTGCACATCCACCAATATCATTTATTGTATCCGTTGTTCCCGATGCGGTCTCCTCTACATTGGGGAGACTGGACGCCTCCTAGCAGAGCGCTTTAGGGAACATCTCCGAGACACCCGAAACCAATCAACCACACCGCCCTGTGGCCCAACATTTCAACTCCCCCTCCCACTCTGCCAAGGACATAGAGGTCCTGGGCCTCCTTCACCGCCGCTCCCTCACCACCAGACGCCTGGAGGAAGAACACCTCATCTTCCGCCTCAGAACACTTCAACCCCAGGGCATCATTGTGGACTTCAACAGTTTCATCATTTCCCCTTCCCCCACCTCACCCTAGTTCCAAACTTCCAGCTCAGCACTGTCCCCATGACTTGTCCCACCTGCCTATCTTCTTTTCCACCTATCCACTCCACCCTCCCCCCACCCCCAACCTATCACCTTCATCCCCTCTCCCACTCACCTATTGTATTCTATGCTACTTTCTCCCCACCCTCACCCTCCTCTAGCTTATCTCTCCATGCTTCAGGCTCACTGCCTTTATTCCTGATGAAGGGCGTTTGCCCGAAATGTCGATTTTACTGCTCCTCGGATGCTGCCTGAACTGCTGTGCTCTTCCTGCACCACTAATCCAGAATCTGATTTACTAAACCCTACCTTACAAAACACAGAAGTGAAACAGTTTTACAAACTGACTAGATCACTAAAACTCAACCCACTAATGCCATTCAGATCAAGGATTCTTCTGTCACTACATGGAGTGGCTGACAATAACAGTCTAACTCTTAAAACTTCTCTGAGCAAACAGATGATAAAACACTTTGCTAGTGTCATCCACGACCCAAAAATAATCAAAATAAAAATCCACTGAAAGAAGTTTCGAAAAAAATTGCAAGCTTCAAAAATAAATGGAGAAAAAAATTAGCACATTCTTTTTTTAAAGTAGCAAGTACAGCTTCTGGTGCATATGACTTCCCGCCCAGAACTACAAATACCAATACATGTGATTTATAGAAACAGTGAAGACAGAAATACACGACACTGATGAGGTACTGTAATACCTGTGATTCATAATTGAAAACATTCAAAACTAGCTCTAGCATTTAAATGCATTAATAAAATTGTTGGTGTTGAGGGACACCCAGAACTGCGTCATATAAATCTAGTTAGAATTAACAGAAACAAACAAATAATTACACAAGCGAGTGTTCTGGAGGTACAAGTTTTAAAACCAGACTATATCCACAGTAGAAACATACACCCACAGTTTAATTAATTTACATTAATTATAAAATGAAATAAAGGGTACATAGGAACTGTCTTTCATAAAAGAATTTAAGTTTCAAAATAATAAATAGTTTTGCTAAATGTTGAGAAATTAACAACAAATCTCCTACAAGATCCAGAACTACAAACCACAGTTTCTTTACAAACCAGTCACAGGGACATAGCAGTAGTGCCTGCTCCACCACTTAACTTTGTTTCTCGCTCCACAGTTACTGCCAGACTTGTTGAATTTCTCCAGCACTTTCTGGTTTTATGCCAGCCAACTAGTTGAGGTTGGTTTGACGCTGGAATGGAATTTACAAGCAGTCACCCAATTCTAAAACTTCATAGAATGGAAATTACCTTTAGAAACAAGATGCTGAAGTCTTAAAAAGGATTATGTGAAAACATCTACTTAGCAGCTGAATAATATTGCATCACAACAGCTCACCGCATGGCCAGAATAACATCAGTTCCACAGGTAACAATAGGCTAACAGCTCCACCTTTGTAGCATAATATACTGAACACAACTGTTCCATTTTGGTAGAAGTACTGCGTTCCACAACAGCTCTAAATAATACCCCTGCAGGAAAAGATACCATGCTGTAACATCAGTCTAATGCATGAATACATCACACTCCAAGCAATAATACTGCTCATCTCGACTGCTTCGTTTAGTGGAGTAACACAACTCCTTAAAGTGTCTATCAGCAGAACAATGTCATTCCATAAGGTGCCCATGCCACCTGCAGAATACCACTACTTTAGATGTCCACCTTAGCAGCATAATACTGCCCCTACATCCAGCTCTACAGTAGAATAATAATACCACTCCCTTAATGTATCCACCGCAAGTGGTGTAGTTTTTCTAATTCATTCACAGAACATTGGTATCATTGACTGGCCAGCACTTATTGTCCCTTGAGTACATGGCAGTGAGCTGTCTTTTTAAACCACTGCAGTCCACCTGTTGTAGACAGACCCACAATGCCATAAAAGGAGAAAATTCCAGGGTTTTAATCCAGCAACAGCGAAGGAACAATTACACACTTCCAAGGCAGGATGGTGAATGGCTTGGAGGGGGAAGTTGCAGGTGGTGGTGTTCCTACTCCTGACTGTGCACACATCAGCAGCTCCTTTGTCTCCCCCTCATTTTCACACACATCTGAATGGCTTTCTCACCACCAAATCACTAACGTTTTTTTCTAAACCATTAACCATCACCACCAGTAAGTCACTTGTGTAGCTAATTAGAAATTTACATGCAAAGCCCAGTACAATGCATACAAAAGTGATGATGATGGGGGGGGGGGGTGGCAAGATGGTAGGTAGTCACCTCAACAACTTAATACCGCTCCGTAATATGTCCACCTAAGCAGAATAAAATCAGTCCTTAATATATTCACTTCAGAAGAATCATAGAGCCCCTTTATCTGTGCAGCTCTGCATTATAACATCATTCCTTAGCTCCTCCACTTTAGCAGCAAATTCTACTTCATAACATGATTCTTGATCAGTAGTGGAATTAGGGTTATGGAGAAAAGGGCAGGAAAGTGGAAGCGAGGAGCGTAGAAAGAGCCAAGATCCTACTGAATGGTGGAACAGGTTTAGGGGTGCCGGAACAACATATGCTTGTTCCTATTTCTTATGGACTAGGAGAAAGTCCCTTTCATCCTCCTTAGCAACAGAATAATACCACTCTTGAACAAAGAGGGCCATTACTGATCAGCAACTCAAGCTTTTTTTTGGGTTGTGAAGAGGCATCCCGCAAGTGTGCAAAAAACTGCCTGCTTTACGAAGCGAAAAACTCAACTTGTAGCAACCCACTAAAGGTTCACTTTGCAAAAATAAAGTGTTCATGAGGAAACAAAACAATTCAAAGATATAGCCATCTATTTGGCTGCCCGGTTTATGGGACATGAGGGTCATTAGTTGGACCAGCATTTATTGCCCGTACCTGTTGCCCCTTGAGAATGGGATGAGCAGCTATTTTCTTGAATTTAGATTAGATTAGATTACTTACAGTGTGGAAACAGGCCCTTCGGCCCAACAAGTCCACACCGCCCCGCCGAAGCGCAACCCACCCATACCCCTACATCTACCCCTTACCTAACACTACGGGCAATTTAGCATGTCCAATTCACCTGATCTGCACATCTTTGGAGTGTGGGAGGAAACCGGAGCACCCGGAGGAAACCCACGCAGAGAATGTGCAAACTCCACACAGAGAGTCACCTGAGGCGGGAATTGAACCCGGGTCTCTGGCGCTGTGAGGCAGCAGTGCTAACCACTGTGCCGCCCACTGTTGCAGTACATATCCTTTAAGTAGACTCACTGTCATTAGGGAGAGAATTCAGGAATTTTGACTCAGTGACACTGAAGGACTAGCAATATATTTCAAGTCAGGACGGTCAGTAGCTTGGAGGGGGTAGTGTTCCCATGTATCTGCCGCCCTTGTCCTTCTAGAAGTAAGTGGTCATGGGTTTGGAAGGTGCCGTCTAAAGATCTTTGTTGAATTTCTGCAGAGCATGTGTGCAAGGATTGAAGGTGGATGTGATGCCAGTCAAGCAGGCTTGACTGTATGGTGTCTTGACTTGTTTTGTATGGTGTTGAACTTCTTGAGCATTGTTGGGGCTGAACTCATCCAGACAAATGGGGAGTATTCCATTACACTTCTGACTTCACATAGAGGACAGGGTTTGGAAAGTCAGGTGGCGAGTTATTTGTTACAATATTCCTCACCTCTGACCTTGCCAACTCTGACAAGTGCAACAGAAGGCAGTGACAAAAAAAGGCTTGAATATATTTTAAGCAAACAGATTACTGGAGAAACTCAATGGGTCTGGCAGTAAGTGAGGCACAGTGGTTCATACTGCTGCCTCACAGTGTCAGAGATGTGGTTTTGATGGCAGCCTCGGGTGACTGTCTTTGTGCAGTTTGCACATCCTCTCCCTTGTCTGCATGGGTTTCCTCCCACAGTCCAACGACGCGCAGGTTAGGATGGACTGGCCATGGGAAACTGCCCAGTGTCCAGGGAGGTGTGGGTTTGGTGGATTAACCACGGGAAATGCAGGGTTACTGGGTAGCGAAGTGCATGCTGGCTCAGTGGTTAGCACTGCTGCCTCAGAGCACCAGGGACCCGGGTTTGATTCCAGCCTCGGGCAACTGTGTGGAGTTTGCACATTCTCCCTGTGTCTGCGTGGGTTTCCTCTGGGTGCTTCAGTTTCCTCCCGCAATTCAAAGATGTGCAGGTTAGGGTGGATTGGCCATTCTAAATTACCTGTAGTGTTAGGTGCATTAGTCAGAGGGAAATGGATCTGGGTGGATTACTCTTCGGAGAGTCGGTGTGGACCTGTTGGGCCGAAGGGCTTGTTTCCATACTGTAGGGAATCTAGTCTAATCTGGATGGGTTGCTCTTTGGAGGGTTAGCATGGACTCATTGGCTGAATAGCGTGCTTCCACAATCCAAATATGCGCCAGTCAGGTTAATTGCCCATGCCGAATGGCCGATAGTGTTAGATGCATTAGTCAGGGGCAAACATAGGGTAGAGGAATTGGTCTGGGTAGGTTACTCTTTGGAGGGTCGGTGTGGATTTGTTGGGCTGAAGGGCCTGTTTCCATACTGTAGGGAAACAAATCATCACACTGTACTGATTCTATGAGTATGTGAAAAAAAAGACCCACTGTATTCTCTCTCGCATGCTCAGTTTCTCCAGCAATTTCGGTTTTTGTTTTGTTTCGGATCCCAATCAGATCCGCAATTCTGTCATATTTTACTTGACTATGTCAGGTTTTAAGTTTGGGGGGTAGGAATTATACTCCTGAAGCACCATTTGGACAGACAAGTGAAAAGATAAGAGGTTTTAAAAAGAGAAGATACAGCTCCAAACATGAGGCCGAACCATGATGCGGCCAGCTCCGCGCTGCCATTTCCTTTCTCCCCAGCCCATACGTGAATGGAGCACGCAATACCGCCTCCACCACCCCCCCCCCCCCCCCCCGGCCCGGCACCTATTGGCCCCCTCACAATACACCCCCTCCCCCCCCCCCCCCCAAGCACCTACTGACACCCTCACAATACACCCAACCCCCCTCTCGCACCTATTGACCCCCCCTCACAATACCCCCACCCCCTCTCCCGGCACCTATTGACACCCCCCCCTCAGAATACCCCCCCTCCCGGCACCTATTGACACCCCCCCCTCAGAATACCCCCCCTCCCGGCACCTATTGACACCCCCCCTCAGAATACCCCCCCTCCCGGCACCTATTGACACCCCCCCCACTCAGAATACCCCCCCTCCCGGCACCTATTGACACCCCCCCCCTCAGAATACCCCCCCGCCCAGCACCTATTGACCCCCTCACAATAACCCCTCCCGGCACCTATTGACCCCCCTCAGAATACCCCCCCTCCCGACACCTATTGACCCCCCTCACAATAACCCCTCCCGGCACCTATTGACCCCCCTCACAATAACCCCTCCCGGCACCCATTGACCCCCCTCACAATAACCCCTCCCGGCACCCATTGACCCCCCTCACAATAACCCCTCCCGGCACCCATTGACCCCCCTCACAATAACCCCTCCCGGCACCCATTGACCCCCCTCACAATAACCCCTCCCGGCACCCATTGACCCCCCTCACAATAACCCCTCCCGGCACCTATTGACCCCCCGCACAATAACCCCTCCCGGCACCTATTGACCCCCCGCACAATAACCCCTCCCGGCACCTATTGACCCCCCGCACAATAACCCCTCCCGGCACCTATTGACCCCCCTCACAATAACCCCTCCCGGCACCCATTGACCCCCCTCACAATAACCCCTCCCGGCACCTATTGACCCCCCGCACAATAACCCCTCCCGGCACCTATTGACCCCCCGCACAATAACCCCTCCCGGCACCTATTGACCCCCATCACAATAACCCCTCCCGGCACCTATTGACCCCCCTCACAATAACCCCTCCCGGCACCTATTGACCCCCCTCACAATAACCCCTCCCGGCACCTATTGACCCCCCACACAATAACCCCTCCCGGCACCTATTGACCCCCCACACAATAACCCCTCCCGGCACCTATTGACCCCCCTCACAATAACCCCTCCCGGCACCTATTGACCCCCCTCACAATAACCCCTCCTGGCACCTATTGACCCCCCTCACAATAACCCCTCCTGGCACCTATTGACCCCCCTCACAATAAACCCTCCTGGCACCTATTGACCCCCCTCACAATACCCCCATCCCCTCCTCCCGGCACCTATTGACCTCCCCCCTCACAATACCCCCATATCCCCATCTCCCGGCACCTATTGACCTCCCCCCTCACAATACCCCCATCCCCTCCTCCCGGCACCTATTGACCTCCCCCCTCACAATATCCCCACCCCGCCTCCCGGCACCTATTGACCCCCCCCCCCCCTCGCAATACCCCCACCCGCCACTCCCGGCACCTATTGACCTTCCTCCCCCTCACAATACCCCCACCCGCCCCTCACTGCACCTATTGACCTTCCTCCCCCTCACAAGACACCCACCCCCCCTCCCGGCACCTATTGACCTTCCTCCCCCTCACAATACCCCCACCCCCCCTCCCGGCACCTATTGACCTCACCCCTCACAGTACCCCCATCCCCCCCTCCTGGCACCTATTGACCTTCCTCCCCCTCACAATACCCCCACCCTCACGGCACCTATTGACCTCCCCCCCTCACAATACCCAAACCCGCCACTCACGGCACCTATTGACCTCCCCCCCTCACGGCACCTATTGACCTCCCCCCTCACAATACCCCCACCCCCCCTCCCGACACCTATTGACCTTCCTCCCGCCCCCCTCACAATACCCCCACCCCCCCCTCCCGGCACCTATTGACCTCACCCCCTCACACACCCCCACCCCCCTCCCACGGCACCTATTGACCTCCCCCCTCACAATACCCCCACCCCCCTCCCACGGCACCTATTGACCTCCCCCCTCACAATACCCCCACCCCCCCTCCCGGCACCTATTGACCTCCCCCCTCAGAATACCCGCCCCCCCTCCCGGCACCTATTGAACCCCACTCACAATACCCGCACCCCCCCTCCCGGCACCCATTGACCCTCCTCCCCCTCACAATACCCCCACCCCCCCTCCCGGCACCTATTGAACCCCCCCCTCACAATACCCCCACCCCCCCTCCCGGCACCTATTGAACCCCCCTCACAATACCCGCACCCCCCCTCCCGGCACCTATTGACCCTCCTCCCCCTCACAATACCCCCACCCCCCCCTCCCGGCACCTATTGACCTGCTCCCCCTCACAATACCCCCACCCCCCCCTCCCGGCACCTATTGACCTGCTCCCCCTCACAATACCCCCACCCCCCCCCTCCCGGCACCTATTGACCTGCTCCTCCTCACAATACCCCCACCCCCCCTCCCGGCACCTATTGACCTGCTCCCCCTCACAATACCCCCACCCCCCCCTCCCGGCACCTATTGACCTGCTCCCCCTCACAATACCCCCACCCCCCCCTCCCGGCACCTATTGACCCTCCTCCCCCTCACAATACCCCCACCCCCCCTCCCGGCACCTATTGAACCCCCCCCTCACAATACCCCCACCCCCCCTCCCGGCACCTATTGAACCCCCCCCCTCACAATACCCCCACCCCCCTCCCACGGCACCTATTGACCTCCCCCCTCACAATACCCCCACCCCCCCTCCCGGCACCTATTGACCTCCCCCCTCAGAATACCCGCCCCCCCTCCCGGCACCTATTGAACCCCCCTCACAATACCCCCACCCCCCCTCCCGGCACCTATTGAACCCCCCCCTCACAATACCCCCACCCCCCCTCCCGGCACCTATTGAACCCCCCTCACAATACCCGCACCCCCCCTCCCGGCACCTATTGACCCTCCTCCCCCTCACAATACCCCCACCCCCCCCTCCCGGCACCTATTGACCTGCTCCCCCTCACAATACCCCCACCCCCCCCTCCCGGCACCTATTGACCTGCTCCCCCTCACAATACCCCCACCCCCCCCTCCCGGCACCTATTGACCTGCTCCCCCTCACAATACCCCCACCCCCCCCTCCCGGCACCTATTGACCTGCTCCTCCTCACAATACCCCCACCCCCCCTCCCGGCACCTATTGACCTGCTCCCCCTCACAATACCCCCACCCCCCCCTCCCGGCACCTATTGACCTGCTCCCCCTCACAATACCCCCACCCCCCCTCCCGGCACCTATTGACCTGCTCCCCCTCACAATACCCCCACCCCCCCCTCCCGGCACCTATTGACCCTCCTCCCCCTCACAATACCCCCACCCCCCCCTCCCGGCACCTATTGACCTCACCCCCTCACAATACCCCCACCCCCCCTCCCGGCACCTATTGAACCCCCCCCCTCACAATACCCCCACCCCCCCTCCCGGCACCTATTGACCTCACCCCCTCACAATACCCCCACCCCCCCTCCCGGCACCTATTGACCTCACCCCCTCACAATACCCCCACCCCCCCTCCCGGCACCTATTGACCTCACCCCCCCCTCCTCCACCACCTGTTCGCGCTCGCGCGGGCCGATCCCGCGTTTCCAGTGACGGTTGGCCTCGCGGGCGGGAGGCCGTCCCGCCGCCGCCGCCGCCGCCGAAAGGGTGAAGAGAAGCCTCCTTCATCTCCTCAGGTAAGGGCCCACGGGTTTTAAATCCGCCCCCCCCGCCGGTTTTCCATACCGGGAGCAGCCACCTCCATCGTGGGGGGGGGGGGGGGGGGTTGTATTCGGCGCGGGTCTGTCTGACTGACTTATGTGTCAGTGTGAATGAGAGAGACAGACATTGACCGGCTAGGCCCCGGCTTCCCCCCTCCTCCTCCTCTTCCCGCCCTTCGGTTCCTTACCTACACTCCGCATCGTCGAGGTGGAGCCTCCATTCTGCTCCCGGCTTCCTGTTGGTTTTCTTTTCCCCCCCCTCAAAACGTGCAGATTCAAAATGTACGGACATTACCTGAAATCACAGCCACTACCGGCTCTCCCTTCCCCCCCACACACACACACGCCTCCAAATCTCTTCCCTTACACACTACCTTCGCCTATTGTGTTCTGCCTTCAAATGACAACAACCTTCCCTCCCCTCCCCCACTGCATTCCCTGCCTCCACCCCCCCCCCCCATCACTGCACGGCGACAGGCCGGAAATTGCGTCCACCCCTCTTCCGGGAAAGCGTGCCCCCACCCACCCAAATCAGCGGTTGAAGCTCTTTTGAAAGGCGGGGACGGCCATCTTTGATCAAGGCGTCGCGCTCCCACGTTTTCCCGGCGTCCGGGCAGCGAATGCGCGAACTAGACTGAAGTTTTTGTTTTCTTTTTTTTTTGGGAAGTCACAAACGCCCGGGTTGGTTTTGTTCACTTTTGCTGAGCTGACGGGGATCGCGCTTCCCCATGATTCAAGACTGCTGTCTCGTGACTTGACGGGACTGATTCCCGAAGGAAGGGGGCTCATCTCCAGCATCTGCGGTCCTCACTTCCGCCTAGAACTGTGTCCCTACCGTATCGTGCTTGTCCCCCCTCCCTCCCTTCCCTCCCCTCCCCTCCCCTCTCCCTCCTACATAACCCCACGTTATTTCAGCGGAAACAACTATCCAGTACCCTCTGGAATGCCACGATCGAACCTTCCTCCACTACACTTAAAAGCAGCATGTTTCAAACCACGACTACTTGCTACGTGAAAAAAAGGTTTGCATTGCATTTGCTTCTTTCGCAGAACACAAACTAAATCCTCAGTCTGTCTACAAGTGGGAATAAGGTTTTCCCTATCTCGCTCCCTCACGGCTTTAAGAACTATCAAATCTCCGAGCTGTCATTTCCAAGGAAAAAAGTTCAATCTTACCTCCACGAGAAGTATTTCAGCTCAGTGGTTAGTACTGCTGCCGCCTCACAGCAACAGGGTCCCAGGTTCAATTCCAGCCTTGAGTGACTGTGTGGAGTTTGCACGTTCTCCCGTGTCTGCGTCCTCCCACAGTCCAAAGATGTGCAAGTCAGATGAATTGGCTATGCTAAATTGCCAGCGTTAGGTGCATTAGTCAGAAGGAAACGTGACTGGGTGGGTTGCTCTTCGGAGGGTCGGTGTGGACTTGTTGGGCCGAAGGGCCTGTTTCCACACTGTAGGGAATCTAATCTAACCCTTTCAAGTATACACCATTCTTGTAAAGGCTCTTCAATGCATTCACATCGTTCCCATAGTCTGATGCCCACAGCTGTATGCAGCACTCCAACTGAGGTCTAACCAGCATTTAAACGAGTTCATAACCTACCTCCATATGTTCTATCCCAACAATTATGCACTATTCTAGTCTTCATAACAGCTGTCTCGCTACTTTTGTAATTTATGTACATACACACCCAGGTCACTGCTCGTTTGCTCTAAAATAATTCCCTTTATATTGTACCATCACTCTATGTTCTTTATGACATCACCTCACTTCTGTATTGAACGTTATCTGCCACCTATTCATCTACATCAGTGTTTACATCCTATTGAAGATCTTTAGAGCTTTGTTGTCCCTTGCACAAACATCAGGTAGTTTATATTGTAGAAAAGTAACATTCATTCATATTATAGAAAAATAAAAATGACCCAAGGTATCTTCGTTACAAAACCCTTTCCTCCCAGCTGAAAAATATCCATGAGACACAAAAAAAACTGCAGACTCTGCAACTCAAAGTAGTCAAACAGGAGGCTGGAAGAACACAATGAACCAGGTAGCATCAGCGGTGGAGAAGTCAAACTTTCAGGTATAATTGTTCTTCGTGACTAGATTTGGGTGAGCTACAGATAAAGAAGGGAAGGTATGGAGGGGAGTAGCAGGATGCTTAGGTAGTTACTACCTCACCATTCTGCTACTCTTCTCTCCCCACCTCTTTTTCTTAGCTCCCCCTTCCCTGTCTAGTTATAGAGAACAGTTATACCTGAAATGTTGACTTGTCTACCTCCTAATGCCACCTGGCCTGCTGTAAAAATATCTAACTGTTGCTAATTACTGTCCCTAACCATTTGTGGTATCAATAAGAGTAAAGAGTTATTTATTGAATCACTTAAGAGCAGTAAAGAATTTATAAAATGCAAGCTTGCAAAACCCACAAATGAACACATACACAATCATTAAGACAGGCACATTGTTTAACACATTGTGATGGAAAAAGAATCTAGATAGGGTAAATAAAATTCCAAAGAAGAGAAGTCCAGACCACAAGATGGAAACTTTCAGCTGTTGTGTTTCTATTTGTTTTACAATGATGAGATGCTGTTATCTGTATGTGATGGTGGTCCTCTCGTCATGAGAACTTGGATCTTTTCTTGCATGAATTTTGGATTGGATTTTATGACTTTTACCCTGTAGAGGATGAGGCGAGAGGGAGAAAGGGTGATTGGGGCTCTTTTTCCTCTGTTGCTGTCGGTCCCTACAGATTTTTTTTTTGCCAGGCAGAATTTCCTTAAAGATTTTTAGTTCTGTTCAGTCTATAAAATTTCCCTCCTATTGCTTCCAAAAAGCAACTTTGTACAGCTCAAAAAATGTCACCCTTGTTTTTCAAATTGCAAAACGTTCCTGGTATTCCAGCCACGGCAGTCTAACTTCCAGTTCAGTTTATACAAAGAAGACAGTGGAGAAATGGACCAGTCTGATGGATCTGCTTTACCAGTGAAGTAGCTACAGGGATAGTGGATGCATTGATCGTAATGTTCCAAGAACCCCTAGATTCCAGTAAAGCCCCAATGGATTGGAAAATTGCTATTGTAATGTTGTGACAAAAGTCAGGTAACTAGAGACCAGTTAGCTTAATATCTGTTATTGGAAAAATATCAGAGTCTATTATAAAGACTAGACTATCAGAGTGTTTAGAAATGATCAAACAGTGTCAGCAATCAGGAGAAATCATGCCTGACCATTTTGCAAGAGTTCTTTGGAATGAAAACAAGCAAAGTGGATAAAGGTAAAGTGGTGGATGTAATATGGGGATTTACTGCTCTATTAGATTAATAACTTGCAGAAGGAAAGTGAATATACTGTAGCCAAGTCTGCAGATGACAAAAGGATGAGAAGGCAAGTGGTGAGAAGGTAAAAGTCTAGAGGAATATCGACAGATTTGGCAAGTGAGCAAAAACTCAGCAGAAGGAATAGAATTTGGGAAAATGTGAGGTTATGCACTTTGACAGGAAGAGAGGGGCTCAATACTTATTAAATGGAGAAAAACTGCAGAAGAATTTGGAGGATCCATATGCATGAATCACAAAAAGCTAGCATCCAAGTTCAGTGAGTAATAAGGAAGGCAAGTGGAATGTTAGTCTTTATTTCAAAGGGAATGGAATACAAAACTAGAGCAGTTTTGCTAGAACAACACAAGACATTAGTCAGACCACAGTTGGAATACTGTGAATAGCTTTGGGCCTTTTATCCAAGGAAAGATATTAGCATTGGAGGCAATTCAGGGAAGATTCATTAGGCTGATATCAGGCTTGGAGGGACTGTCACCTGGTGAAGGAGCGTCGCTCCGAAAGCTAGTGTGCTTCCAATTAAACCTGTTGGACTATAACCTGGTGTTGTGTGATTTTTAACTTTGTACACCCCAGTCCAACACTGGCATCTCCAAGTTGAGGACAGATTGAGTAGATAGGACTTGTACTCGTTGGAATATAAAAGAATGAGAGGTGACTTTATGCAAGTATAAAAGACTTAGGAGGCTTGACAGAATGAAGGCAGAAAGGTTGTTTCCCTTTGAAGGAGAGTCTAGGATCAGAGCGTGTAATCTCAGAATAAAGGATTGCACAATTAAGACAGAGGAGGAAGAGTTTGCCAATTGGATACAAAATTGGCATAATGGCAGGAGACAGTGGCAGTGGAGGGTTTTTTTTAAAAAGACTGGAGCCTGTGATCAACCATGTTCCACAGGGATCAGTGCTGGGTCTACTTTCGTCTGTCATCTATTTAAATAATTTAGATGAAAATGTAGAAGGCATGGTAAGTAAGTTTGCAGATGACACCAAAATTGGCATCAGTGGACAGTGGAGAAGGGGGTTGTTTAAAATTACAAAGATCTTGATCAACTAAGTCAATGGGCTGAGAAGTGGCAGATGGAATTTAATTGGACTAATGCAAGCTGGTGAAACAAACATGAACAGGACTTATACAGTTAATGGTAGGACCCTGGAGAGTGTTGTAGAACAGAGACCCCTAGGGGTTTATGTACACAATTCATTGAAGTTTGCATCACATGTATACAGGGTTGTTAAGGCAGTGTTTAGCACACTGGCTTTCATTGTTCAGGTCATTGAGTATAGGAGTTGAGGTTGACAGAATGTTGGTGAGGCCTTTTCTGGAGTACTGTGTCTAGTTCTGGCTGCCCTGTTAACAAGCTAGAGGGGATTCAGAAAATATTTATCAGGGTGTCACTGCAAATGGAAAGTTTAAGTTATAGGCAGAGGCTGGAACGTTTTTCACTGGAGCATAGAAGATGGCGGTGTAACCTTTAGAGGGTTTTTAAATCATGAGGGGTGTAGATACAGTGAATGGCAGATAGCTTTTCCCTAGAGTGGGAAATTTCAAAACTTGGGGCATATTTTTAAGGAGATAAGATTTTAAAAAAGGACATGGGGGAGATTTGTTTAAAAATAGTGGTTCATGTGTGGAATGTACTTCCAGAGGAAATAGTCAGTATGGGTACAGTTACAATATTTAGAAGCCATTTGGATAGTTACATGAATATGAAAGGTTTGGAGGGATATGGGCCAAGCACAGCCAGGTGGGACTAGTTTAGTTTGGGATTATGGTCAGCATGGACTGACTGGACCAAAGGGTCTGTTCTGGCCATATTATCTGAGGGCAGGGAATCTGTGAAATTCTTTATTGCAGAGAGCTATCAAGACAGGGCTGCTAAATATATTCAAGACTGAGCCACAAACTTTTAATCAGTAAGGGAATCTTGTTCTGTGGGGTGGATAGAGTGGAGGTGGTCAGCAGGAAAGCGGAACAAGTGTTATTCAATCAGCCATGATTTCAATGACTAGCTGAATAGACTATGGGCTGAATGGTCTATTACTACTCCTGCATCTTACATAGGATGATATCAGAGAACTGAATTCTAGAATGATAGATCCTTTTCGTGAAAGAATCAAGACGGATTTCATCCCAAAATCTTAACATTGCTAATAAAATAGTAGATGCAACAGTCTTAGTCTTTCAAAATACACCTTGTTTCAGGAAAAAGGAGTCATAACACGGAAAAATAATCCCTTCAGTTCAAGGAAGGTAGAATATCGGAAACCATAGACCATTTCAACATGATGTGGAGGAGCCAGTGTTGGACTGGGATGGGCAACAAAGTTAAAAATCAAACAACACCAGGTTATTTCTACTTCATCAGGTAGTTGTGAAGTATAAAGATCATAAGGTACAGAATGTATAGCAAAAGATTAGAGTGTCATAATGATATATTGAACAAAACTGGATTGTTAAATCTTTCATCTTTAGAATGCAGGTTTCGGTGCATTAATATGTAAATCCCAGAACTGCTTTTAACTCATCTTCAAGATAGCTTAAGGTTTTATAAAAAAAGGTGACATCTCAGCTCAAACAAGGCATTAAAAGGTGGGAGGTCAGAGTCTATCTGTATCCCACTCTTGAATCAGATGGGCAAGAAGAGAGGGGAAAGAGTGAGTGGAGAGAAAACAGAGGGGTGGGGGGGCGCGCGAGGAGAGAGGGAGAGATCTGGATGGGTTACTCTACAGAGGGTCAGTGTGGAGTTGTTGGGCTGAAGGGCCTGTTTCCACACTGTAAGGAATCTAATTAGAGAGAGACAGCGAGAGAATAGTGCAGTGGAGTCACCTGTAGTGTGACATGTACCCAAGAAGATTCAGTGTATGCATAGGGCTTGTCTGTAGGGGATGACTGTTTTAATATGTTAATTGTGGGAGCTAGAGAAGTGTAGCATTTGTAAGGTTATCTGTGTGTTTGCAGTAGAGTAAGGTACTGAGGTGCCTATCCTTGATGGAGATACACATGTCCAAGAATGAGTAGTCTATGCTCAGTCTGATGGTGGGATAAAACTCATTGATATCACTGTGTAGTTGTTTCACTGACTCCTCACCACGGGTCCAGTGGAAGAAAATGTCATCAATATATCTGGTGTTTAGTGTTGGTTGGAGGTCTTGTGCAGCAAAGAAGTCTTGTTCAAGCTAGTGCATGGAAGTGTTGGTATATTGGGGTGCAAATTTGGTCCCCATGACTGTTCTGTGCATCTGGTTTGTTGGATGGTGCTCAGCGATTGGCAGTTGTTGGTAGAGTACTGAGGCTGTTGCAGCAATGCCATCATCATGGTGAATACTGGTGTGGAGTGTTGAAATGCACATTGTGACCATTTAGAGTGTACTGTAATGGGAACATGATAGACTTGATCATTAGAGGTTCTAGCTACATACTTAAATGGGACAGAGTCAATGGAAAAGCACATTAACCAATTTATCAGAGCAATAACACTGTAGGTAAAGGGGAGCTTTTGGATGTATTGTACTTGCATTTTCAAAATCACATCAAAAGCATTACATCAAAAATTATTGCACTAAAGCTTTTATTTTCTGCAAAGGGTAAAATACTAGAATGGACAGAAAATTGGCAGACAGAAAACCATACACAAATAGATTTGTGCCCGATTGGCAGAATGTGATATGGAGCCAAGTGATCAAAGAGGAGATAATAAGGGCATAATAGCTAAATTCATAGCTGATAAAGGTGGGTTGTATAACATGGGCAAAAATCTGGTAGGAGTGTAATAAGGTTGTGAAGTTGTTCACTTTGGCAGTGAGAAATTAAAAATTAGACTATTAAACAGAATGACTACAAAATTCCAACATTCAGACATACTAGTTGATGAGTCACAGAAGTATATAGATACAGCACAATCAAGGCAGCTAATGGGATACAAATCTGTTAGGAGAATGGAAAATTTAAAAAAAAAATGGATGTATAACTGACACCCATCTGATACTATATGCAGGTTTGATCTGATTTCAAAGGGCAATGGAGACATGTCCAAAGCATTTCAGAGGTCTAGTAGATTTTAACCTACAGCGAACAGGATGTCTTAAAAGGTAGTTTGGACAGAACTAAGTGAGACAGCTTTAGAACTCCACCTCAGGAGGAAGTGGAATTGAATGTTATACAGCACAGATTCTTGTTAGACTGGGAAAAATAAAGGTTTTCAGGATGGGAAAGTTTGAAACTCAACAAATCAGCCATGATCTTATGGAATGGATGAACAGGCTCAAGGAGCTAAAACAATTAGCTCATTTTTGAGCTATGAAAAAGCTAAACTATGGATGCAGTAAGACCTGAACTCTTCTAGTTTTCTCCGCCTACCCATGCTTATTTATCATTTGAAATTTAGCATCAGATTCAACTCCAACTTACTGCACTTCCTAACAGAAGTGGGTATACCTATACACTAGACTGTAGCTGTGAAGGCAACAGCTTACCTTCAAAGGCCCTTAAGGGTATAGGGAATAAATACTAGTCCATTTAACAAAACCTACAGCCCATGAACAAGTAATTAAGAAAAACAAAGTATCACCAATGATTGCAATTCTACTACAGTCACAGGTCCCTCAAAATAAAAAGGAGAAATTCTCACCATCAACTCATTCATCCCTTCCAGAATCCCTAGTCCAAAACAAACTTGTCTTTAACCCCACTATCACAAACAGCCAATGACTACCTGTAAAGAAACTAACTTCTACTATTACTCTGATCTTCTATGTTTAAGTAACAAGTTGATGACTTTGTCAAACAAGGTGACGGCTCAACTGCCCAATCAGCTGTGCACCCACTTTATAAGCTTTCCAATCAAAGTTCTAAGGCCATTATTGCACTGCAATTTAACAATGCATCTATTGCAACTAGCCAATAGGATGGTAAACCATTGCTATCAAGGCAAGAAGCCCATGCTACAAAAGTGAGAATGATCCAACACAGAAGGAGGCTGTTTAACCCTCTGATTGAGCCTAAGCAATCCAATTAATTCCACTCTTCTGCTTAATCCCTGTACTTTTTTCTTTCCAATACTTATCCGTTCTCTTTTGAATATTACCATTCTAGGCTGTACATTTCAGATCAACAATTCGCTGAATAAAATAATGCTTTACATCTCTCCCTTGGTCATTTACCCATCATTTCCAACCTTCCTGCCAATGTAAACCATTTCTCCCTTTTCACACAGACAATTCATGATTTTGAGCACCTTCAACAAATCTTTATCACTTTCTTCACTCTAAGGAGGTAGATAACCTAGATATTCAGTTATCTTCCAAGTAGGAGATACCACCAACACCTCTGGTGTAATGTAAATACCTGAAATTTCAGAAATGCTAGTAGAGGAATGCTAATAGAGACATAGCTATGTTATGTGATCAAACAGCACATCGTACCCTTGGAATTGATCCTATCAATGCTGGTACTAGGGGCAATACTACTTGATAGACACTTCCCGAATTATATTGGATTTAACTTTTGATCCCGAGAGGGCAAGTTTGAGGGTTATTAGTGATACACATGAGAGGAGTGTGTTCCTGAACCAGTGATGTTCAGTGTATGCTGGTTTCATTTGTTTTATTATTCATGGGATATGGGCAACACTGGATAAAGCAAAATTTATTGGCCGGCCTTAATTGCCCAGATGGAAAACAGTCAACCACATTGTTGTTTGGAGTCACATAAAGGATGCGCCAGGTAAGGATGGTATATTTCTTGCTTTAAAGGGGATTAGTGAATCAGATGTGTTTATTGTATCAACCATTCGACCATTTTTTAATCCTACATTTTTTTATTAAATTCAAATTTCATCGTCTGTCAGTTGAAATGTGAACATATGTCCCCAGAACACAAGCTTGCAGTTCTGGATTACTAGTCTACTGACATTACCATTAATGCCACCACTTTACCTCATCTTCATTGTCTATCTAAATCTACATGTCAACAAAGAGTTTGTATTGAGTATATAATTGATGTGGAGGGCACCTATGGTACAGCGATAACGTCCCTGTCTCTGGGCCAGAAGGTCTGGATTCAAGTCTGACATGTGCTGAAAATGTGTCCCAACATATCCAAGCAGGTTGATTTTATATATCTCAATTTAAGGTGGGTTGGAGGAGAATACTTTCTGAGAGGAATAACTACATTCCAAAAGTACTGAATGAGCTGTGCTAACCAGATACATGCATATCTTTCTTTTAGATCACTCATTTGCTGCTCTGTAACCTTGTGCTGAAGTGTATTATTGGAATATTGTGTACAATTCTGGTTTCCCTCCCATTGGAAGGAGGTTTTAAAACTTGAAAGGGTTCAGAAAAGATTTACAAGGATGTTGCCAGGGTTGGAGGATTTGAGCTATAGGGAAAGGTTGAATAGGCTGTGGCTGTTTTCCCTGGAGCGTCGGAGGCTGAGGGGTAACCTTATAGAGGTTTATAAGATCATGAGGGGCATAGATAGGTAAATAGACAAGGTCTTTTCCCTGGGGTGGGGGAGTCCAGAACAAGAGGGCATAGGTTTAGGGTGAGAGGGGAAATATATAAAAGAGACCTAAGGGGCAACTTTTTCACATAGAGGGTAGTACGTGTATGGAATGAGCTGCCAGATGAAGTGGTCGAGGCAAGTACAGTTGTGACATTTAAAAGACATAAATGTATAAGAAGGGTTTGGGGAGATATGGGCCGGGTGCTGGCAAGTGGGACTAGATTGGGTTGGGATATCTGGTCGGCGTGGCCGAGTTGGACCGAAGGGTCTGTTTCCATGCTGTACATCTCTATGAATCACACAAGAGGGAATTGTTTCTTCAGTTCTTCAGGATCAAATTGTTTTAACTTCTTAAACACCTTGCTGATAACCATCAAGAAGGATTATCGACTTTGGGGATGATAAAGCATTGATACCTCAGGATTCAGTTAAAACATGAAGTTCCAGAAACTTCAGAATTACCTTCAGTTCAGGAACTGGAAGGATGTTTTCATGGTACTGGGCTTGGTTTTATTTTGCATTACCACTTCTAACCACTAGAGGGCTGACATGACGGTTGTATGACGTACCTACAAATCACAACTCGGTCTCTCTACCTCCCCCTACTGAACACTCTCATCAGTTAAAAATCACACAACATCAGGTTATAGTCCAATAGGTTTATTTGGAAGCACTAGCTTTCTGAGCGCTGCTCCTTCATCAGGTCATGATTTGGAGACACCGGTGTTGGACTGGGGTGTACAAAGTTAGAAATCACATAACACCAGGTTATAGCCCAACAGGTTTATTTGGCAGCACTAGCTTTCGCAACCCTATTACAGCGCTCCGAAAGCTAGAACTTCCAATTTAACCTGTTGGACTATAACCTGGTGTTGTGTGATTTTTAACTAGGTACACCCCAGTCCGACACCGGCATCTCCAAATCATCACAGGGAGTTAACACCTTCAATACCTTATCTGGGCCGGCATGACACCAATTGGTAAAGTGCACTTGAGAATGTAACTTTTAAAAAGGTTTTGCTATTTACATATGAAAGAACTGACACCAATATGGTCATTCTAAAAGATGAGAGACTTAACAAACAATCTGGGTCTTTTTCAATATATAATTTCAGTTACATCACACTGTAAACTTTTGCTATAAATTCTGCGTCTTACAATCTTATTCTCCACAAACACCTGATGAAGGAGCAACGCTCTGAAAGCTAGTGCTTCCAAATAAACCTGTTGGACCATAACATGGTGTGTGATTGTTAACTTTGTACACCCCAGTCCAACACCAACGTCTCCAAATCATGAGTCTCATCAGTATCTGACTCGTAATTTACTCACAATAAATTGCACCTGTATTTCAATTTTACTTCGTCAACCCTCCCAAATCACTTAATGGAAGTTATTAAACCAAACTTGACACTGACCCACATCAGGGGGTGTAAGGCCAGCTGAGTTTGGTATCAGAAATAGTTTTTTGACAAGTGACATAAAGGAGTAGAGATGAAAATGTTTGGATTGGGAATTCCAAATCTAGCACCAAGAAAGCAGAAGATACCTTTGGTGGGGTAATTAAAGTTGAAGATGGTTAAGAAGCCAGAATTGAAGAGACAGAGAGATATTGGACAGTTAGGCCTGGAGGAAGGTTCAGAGACAGGGATGGGTAACACCATAGAGGTATTTAAAAACAAGGGTGAGAAATTCATATTTGTGCTATCCTTGAACCAGGAACAAAAGCAAGTGATACAGGAGTGGTGGATGAACAAGACTTGGAGTCGAGAGTGTGGTGCTGGAAAAGCACAGCAGGTCGGACAGCAACCGAGGAGCAGGAGAATTGACGTTTTGGGCAAGAGCCCTTCATCAGGATTCTGACCTGACCTGCTGTGCTTTTCCAGCACCACACTCTTGACTCTGATCTCCAGCATCTGCAGTCCTCACTTTCTCCTAGTAAATTGGGACACAGCAATTGGATGAATTTAATTTTATGGAGCTTTTAATAGTGCACCAGAAATTGAGAAATGCATAAAATAAAATTTCTTGTGCCCAGATTTGTGATTTACCAAGCAATCTACTGTGTACATCTCAGATTTTAACCCACCTCCACAAGCTGGGTTCCGCAACTGTAGTTGATTTTCTTGTGCTGCTGAACCAGAGCTCCAGCGATGTCCATGAGAAAGCTCAGCTGTGACAGCAAGGTAAGGCTTGAATATACGGTCTCCAACATACACTGTGTCAGGATCTCAACTGTAGGTAAGTCCCCATTAAACTAAAGAAGGCTAAAAGCAGTAAACAAAAGTAAACCAAAGAACTGCAGATGCTGGAAATCAGAAACAAAAATAGAAATTTCTGGGAAAACTCAGGAGATCTGGCAGCATTTGTACAGAAAAAGCATGGTTAACGTTTGGGTTTACTGCTTTCTTTAGAATTGAGCTAGAAAAAAGTTGGTGTATATGCTGAAGAGTGCGGGGAGTGGGAAGGAGTAAACAATCGGTAGAGATGGAGCCCAGAGACGGAAAGATAGTTGGGCAGGCAAAGGAATGGGGTACAGGTTAGCCTGGGAGAATCAATGGCTTCTAATGGGGACCATCAGTATCTGACAATGGGTCATATGTGGTAGCTGCCCATGTGATGATAAGGTTTGGTGTGTGTGGGGGTTGGCTGAAAGACATGGGAGAAGGCTATAAAATTATTGAACTTGATATTGAGTCCCAAAGGCTGCAGTGTCCCCAAGTGGAAAACGAAATGCTGTTCTTCTAGCTTGTGCTGAGCTTTGGAACATAGTGGTGAGATGAAGTGGCAGTCAAAGGGAAGCTCACAGTCATTTTTGTAGACAGAAGATAGGTGTTCTGCAAAGCAGACATCCAGTCTACGTTTTGTCTTCCCAGTGTAGAGGAGATCACATTGTGAGGAGCAAATACAGTAGACTACATTGATTGAAGTGCAAGTAAATTAGTGCTTTACCTGGAAGGTATGTCTAGGTGTGTCTTGGATGATGAGGAAGGAGGAAGTAAACTGGCAGGTCATTTTCTGTGATTGCTTGGGAAGATGCTGTAGGAGTATGAGGAAGTGTTGGGTGTGGAGGAGTGGACCAGGGTGACCTGGGAGGAAAGATCCCTGTGGAAGGCTGACAAGCAAAGGGAAGGGAATTTGTAAAGTGGTACCATCCAACTGGAGGTGGCAGAAATGGTGGCTAATCATCCTTTGGATGTGGATGCTTGTGGGGTGGTAAGTGAGAACAAGGGCACCCTATCATCATGTGTGAAGGAGGAGAAAGGGTGAGGACAAAGTGGAGAAGATGGTCAGATATGGGTCACCTAAAGTGGTGGGAATCCTGGGCTGAGAAGGAAGGTGGATATTTTGGGGGGCCCCATGTAGAAGCTGGCATAATCAGAACAGATGCGATGGTGATGCAGAAACTTGGACAATGGAATAGAGTCTTCACTGGAAGCGGGGTGTGAGGACTTATAGTTAAGGTAACTGTGGGAGTCAGTGGATTTGTAATGGATTGTAAACTAAACTCAGGTCTGTTCAAATTCTGAAGGGTTTGTTTCCACTAGCTGGTTTTCAGGATTAGAGACCCTCATCCTGGATTTGTTCAGCAGATTTTTAAAGGAATTTGATGGCTTAGATTTTTTTTTAGAAGGAATAAAAGCTAACTGTAAGCAATCTGGCTTTATGATTTAATACTTTCAGCACCGGACTTATTTTGCCCCCTTCCCATCTATTCCAGAGTTATAAAGCACAAAACTGAACAGTACTCTGATGGTATCCTTTTTAGATTCCAGTCCCCTTGAGTTATGACAACTTCAAGTTCTCATTGAGAATAAATAGTCAGAGACTCCATTTAGTTTCTAAAGCCTTTAATGAATATCCTTCGATATGATGACCCCTTAGCTTGAAGTCCAAGGCACTTTGTACAGTGAACAGTTTTAAACCATTGATTAGACCTTGTCTGATTTTGGCTACAACAACACTGCACATATGACCAAAACAAAGCCAAGAACCAGATGGAGATGGAAAGTGGATGACCAAGCAACATATTAGATGTCTGCAATCATTGTCAACAAATCTCAGCTTATACCTGTGTGCACACTGCTAGTCTGATGGTGGGAAAAGAAGTTGGAGAAACTAGGAAATTAATTATTTTCAGCTCAGCAACATCTCTGCATCCACATTCTTGTCAATTTGTATGATCTACCCTTGCAGACTGATAGCCATTTTTAGTGTACAACACTAGGCCTCATTATCCCAAACTAGTAGCCATGTATAGGTTACATGAATTGATCTAAATTTTGCAGGTTGGTAGCTGTTTATAGTGTAGCTCTTTTGATTTAATTGACCCAAACTTGCAGCCCAGTGTGGTACTGAAAGATATAGAGCAGGAAGGATTCCGTTTCAATTATTAATCTGTAATGAGTTAGTTGAACCTTAGCAGGGTCAACAATGGAGCATAACTATTTGTCTTGGCATTTTTGGGAGTATAGCAGAAGAAAAGCAGGGTTCCCACTGCTGAGCACTACCCCCTTTTTCATAGTCCCTTTTTCTGCAAGTCATGTCAGTTGGATGAAGATTGAACTTAGCCATGACACTTCTCATGGTTAATGTGGAACACATGGAATGATTCCAGAGCAAGAAAGAGCTTACCAAGGGTGCTAAAAGAGTATTCCCTTTAGGATGACTTGAACATTCCGATAAAATCCAAACAGCATATATGGAGGATAAACACCAGCATAAACTATTTCTGTGCGCTAAAATTCAATGAAATATAGTGGACACATTTGCTCCCAGGCACTGTTAGGAACTAGATTGTAAACCAGGGGATCAATGATCACACATGAGATCAATGAAACCAATTGTTTAATTCCATGGAAACACACATTATCCTGTCCTAAATTGGCAATCAGTAGATGACACAGGATTTGGAGGGCTCATTAGATAATGGGGCCACAGCTTTTCTTATCCCAAAATATAACCCAGTTACCGGGTTCAGAAACATAATCTCCAGTTTTCAACTTCCTTCCCACTTTGCTGACACTTGGTGGGGAACACATTTAGAATTAGATCCCAACCGCTGCTCCCTCACCTAGTTGGCTGATTTCCACATAAGCCTTGGCAGTGATGAGCATCACCAATCCAAGTCTAGTCATTTGATGTCCTCACATACCCACAGTCCTTTGGCACTATGTAGTGATGAAAGGCAGCAGGTCTTGTTTAAGTCCCTTCTCAGTTTGGGAGCCATGGGTCCAACTGTAACACTTCTGTCATTGCTCCAATGAAATTAAACTAATTCATTACGGACCAAGCTGGAAACTGGGATCCACCCTGACTCAGTATTGCACTGGGGAGGCTGTTTGAATTCAGGTTTCAGGACAGTTCTGTACCTTGGTTTTGTCTTAATATAAATGAGTGGCATATATATGATATATATTGTTGCCAGTCAAATAACAGGAAACAACTTGTACAGACACCCTTAATTACCTGCAGAAAGTAGTTCAAATTAGATCTCTGGATAACAGAAGAATGGTACTTATTATAAAAGTAAAATATTGCAAATGCTGGAAATGTGAAATTAAAAAAAACAGAAATGCTGGAAATACTCAGATGTTCTGGCAGTCTTGTGGAGAGGGAAAAAGAGTCAACATTTTGAGTCAAATGTGACTCTTCTTCGGAATGGTATTTTTATTCCGCTTTTAATCAATGTGACTTAGAAGGGATGAAGCATTTTTTAAAATACTTTAGCTGAAGCACTTTTTAAAATACTTTTAAATTTACCATACAGATAAAAAAATAAAAAAAACTCTATGAATCTGACCAAGGTAAGGGTATTTGGATATTGCAAACAGCTTTCCAGACAGTTTACTGAAGGATAATTCTAGCTTTTAAGCCGTGCAAATCTAAACAAGTCAGTGTTATGTAGTCTGCTATAGATTGTTACCTGATTTTCTCTGTGCTGTTAGTCATAGTTTGTCACTGCCTTTATCGTTATCCTGCTTCACAGGTCTGTATCCTTGTTCCTTTCCATGTCATTGGCCTTCTTCATTCATTTGAGATGAAACTGGACACAGGAAGGGATGTGAAACAGGAGGGGTTGCATACCTCATTCGATATACCCCACATCCAGTGTTGATTGTTACTGGACTGAAAGTCAGGAGGAGTGTTTACAGGCCACCTCCAAACAGTTCTCATTGTTCCTCCCAAACACCAAATCTCCTTACCCATGCTTCTATCCTTCATGTAGGTGAAATCCAGTTTCACCACATTGTCTCCTATTTCTCATCCTTTCCCCAGGATCTCAAATCATATCTTTGCCCATGATCATCCTCCCTGCTTTATTTTTCCACTAATGTTTCTATCTATTTTTATCACTTTTCTTCAGATTCCATTTCCCTCTTTCACTCACAACCTCTTTCTATTAGTTTCTCTGAAACTTTTAACTGACTCTCTTCCTTCACAAGTCTCTCTCCTAGCTGGGACAGGATGAAATACCAGATAAGTTTTCCCTCTGATAGATAGTCTCTCTCCTATTTCTATAGTCTCTACTATAAATAAGCCTGATTTTAACTCTAAGTAAATGGGTTTTGAGTGAGTTAAAAGCAGATCCAAATGATTTGTTGCAACAGCTGTTGTCTTTATTTATCAAACTAATGATGTCTGTGCTAGTATGAACTCTCCTGACCCTGCTAACGTCCCAAACTGACCCTCACCAGAAGTCTTCCTGTGCCCTGTATCCAGCCTGTGTTGAGATCCAGAATCAAATGCACCATCTACAAGTCTAATTAATTCCTCCACAGAACACCAAACGAGTCAGCCTCCTTTTTTTCCTTCAGTTCTCTCTCTCTGAAAACTAAGCTTGGTGCCACTAGCATCTCCATCTGTGAAAAATCAGTCTCACATGCTCTTGGTAAGATGGACAAGGTACTCGATACCGGCTTTCCCCTATTAATCCAGTATCTTCCACGAAATCAGAGATTAATATAGAACAGGAGGCTATTTGCCCCATTGTGCTTGTAATAGAGTTTTGAAAGTTTAAATAGTGCTATATCACTTTCACCTTAGCCCAAACAGCACCCCATTAAAAATCCAACTGGAGAAAAAGGTGTAAAGAGGGCACTGTAGGGATTCAGGGGGGGGGGGAGGGGTTGTGGTTGGGGGGTGCTGGAGTGTTTGCAGGGCGCTGGTGATCAGTAAGTGTCAGCTAAATGATGGCGGATATGTTTAATCTTTTAAATGGACTTGGAGAAGGCGTGGGTTAGAGAAGGGTTAAACAGCTATCCTTTCCATTCGTCCTCACCATCCAGAGACTTCAGGAGGTGAGGTAAGTACAAACATGAAGCTAAAGGTCAGATTCCATTGTAATGCCTTCTGGAGTAAGCATATAAACAAGGAACAAGAGTAGGCCATTTGGTCCTTTAAGCCTGCTCCATGATTTAATAAGATCATGGCTGATCTGGTTTTAACCTCAACTCAACATTCCTGCAAACACCCCAATAACCTTACATCCCCTTTGTACTCAAGAATCTATCTACCTCTGTTTTAAATTGTTTAATGATACTGTATCCACTGCCTTTTGAGAAATGACATTCCATAGAAGTTCACAACCCTCTATTAGAAATAAAATCTTCATCTCTATTTTAAATGGATACTTTAAACGATGATCCCTAGTTCTAGATTCTCCCACAAGAGGAAATATCCTTTTCACGTCTACCTTGTCCAGTCCCCTCAGGACTGTTTATGTTGAATTAAGACTCTTTTAAACACTAGAGGATACAGGCTTAGATTGTGTAGCCTTTCCTCATAAAGCAATCTGTTCATTCCAGGTATTAATCTAGCAAGCTTTCTCTGAATTGGTTCCAATACATTAACATTTTTCCATAACTGCAGTGACCACTACTGTACACAGATGTCATCTCTCCAATACCCTATACAACTGAAGCAGAATTTCCTTACTCTTGCATTTAATTCCCCTCCAATAAAACATAACATTCTAAAGGATTTCTTTGTTACTTGCTGTATCTGCATACTACCCTTTTTAGATTTCTTAAATACGGATGGCATGGTGGCTCAGTGGTTAGCACTGCTGCATCACAGCACCAGGGACCAAGGTTCGATTCCAGCCTTGGGTGATTGTCAGTGTGGAGTTTGCACATTCTCTCTGTGCCTGCGTGGGTTTTCTCCGGGTGCTCCGGTTTCCTCCCACAGTCCAAAGATGTGCAGGCCAGGTGAATTGGCTGTGCTAAATTGCCTGTAGTGTTAGGTGCATTAGTCAGAGGGAAATGGGTCTGGGTGGGTTACTCTTTGGAGGGTCGGTGTGGACCTGTTGGACCTGTTTCCACACTGTAGGGCATCTAACCTAAAAAAAATTTGATGTGAATATAGGAAGTATGGTTAGTAAGTTCGCAGCTGACTCCAAAGGTGTGATGCAATGGATAATGAAGAAGGTTATCTCAGAGTATAACAGGGCCTTGATCAGATGGACCAACCAGCTGAGGAGTCACAGATGGAGTTTAATTTAAACAGAGTGTGAGATGTTGCATTTTGGTAAGGCAAATCAGAGAGTGACTTGTACAATTAATGGTAGGGATTGGGCAGTGTTACCGAGCAAAGGGACCAACGCAGGTTCATAGTTCCTTGAAAGTGGAGTCTCAGGTAGATAAGGTGGTGAAGAAGGCATTTGGCACTCTTGCCTTTATTGGTCAGTGCATTGAGTATAGGAGCTGGGAGGTCATATTGTGGCTATATAGGATATTGATTAGACTATTTTTAGAATACTGTGTTCAATTCTGGTCTCCCTGCTATAGGAAAGATGTTAAACTTGAAAGAGTTCAGAAAAGATTTATAAGAATGTTGCCAGGGTTGGAGTGTTTCAGCTAGAGGGAGAGACTGAATAGGCTGGGACTACTTTCCCCTGGAGTCTCGGAGGGCGAGGTATGACTTTAGAGAGATTTATAAAATCATGAGGGGCATGGATAGGGTGATTAGCCAAGGTCTTTTTCTCAGAGTAGGGGAATCCAAAACTAGAGGGCGTAGGTTTAAGTTGAGAGGGAAATGATTTTAAAGGGATTGAGAGACAACATTTTCACACAGAGGGTAGTGAATGTACAGAGCAAGCTGCCAGAGGAATTGGTGGAGGTGGGTACAATTATAACATTTAAAAGGCATTTGGATGGGTACATGAGAAGGAAGGATTTAGAGAGATTTGGGCCAAATGCTAGCAAAGGGAACTAGATTGGGTTCAGATATCTGGTTGGCATGGATGAGTTGGGCTGAAGGGTCTGTTTCTATGCTGTGTGACTCTATGACTAGGATACCTCAGATACCCCTCAGCATGCATCTCAGAGCTCTGCACACTCACCATTTAGAGAATATGCTTCTATTTATTCTTTCTGTCATGATGGATACTTTCATATTTTCCCACATTATACTCCATTTGCCTTATCTTTGCCAACTCACTTAACACACCTGTAGCCCTTTTTTAGCTTCCTTATGTCGTCTTCACAACTTATATCCCTCAGTCTCATCATCTGTAGTCACATATGAAGAATGGGGCATGGCTAGGGGTTTGGGAGGTTGTCAATGCCTTTGGTTCCTGTATTCTATGCCCCACTCCCTCATCTTCACCCCACTCCTGGAGAGAAGCAGGGGAAATGCAGCAAGACGGGACTTCATAACGAAAGGATGCACCATACTGTTGACCACTCTGGTTGAAGCTAATTTTTCACACAATGTGTGAGAGTCTATTGCCAGCCCTGGACAGTTTAACAGCTGAGTAATACTGAAGAAGCAAATCCATCACCATTATACTGATATAAAATTAATACAGATACTGATAAATAGTCCCTCTGGGGTTTCAACATTCTTCTCCGAGTTAGTCAGGTTAACCTTTCATTTTGTCTTCTTGAGAAAAGAATGAGGC
Organism: Chiloscyllium punctatum; assembly: GCF_047496795.1. Lineage (NCBI taxonomy): Eukaryota > Metazoa > Chordata > Chondrichthyes > Orectolobiformes > Hemiscylliidae > Chiloscyllium > Chiloscyllium punctatum. Next base: position 6,520,715 of record NC_092766.1, read on the forward strand.
ATTGCAAAGGCAAGGTGCGACTACATTTGTTTTGATGCCCAGGATTGACCTGTTTCTGTGCTGTAAATTCTATGTAATTTCTAAGTAGCAGTCTCTCTTCTTTAAAAAAAAACATGTTTTGAAAGGGTCATTTCTCTCCTTGTCTAATACACACAAACAGTGCTGGGACACCGCTCCTTGTTTCGCCCTATAGGCTGGCAGACAAGAATTTTGCATAAAATCAAACTTTCTGTTAGCATTGCATCGCTGGGGAAACAGAAGGATCATTTTGGCTGGCTTTCAAACACAAAGCCAAACTGACCTCGACTGAAAGGCCCTAAGAAAGGTCAAGTACTTTTCTCCTCCCCCTGTTGCTCCTGGTGTGGTTGTGATTTTCTCATCAGGAATCACTCCTGTTTTGTTAGGTTGCATCTGGACAAGCCAACCAGTTAACCCATTTTGTTGCTTTGTTTTTTTGGTTGACGTTTGGCTCCGGAACACCAGGGAGAAATCTCTACCCAACAGAGGAGGTCAGCTGTGAAATTTGTGATATCCACTTTCACCACTGTACTGGAGCATTGGTCAGCCTGGATCATGGGCTCAAATTCTGTACTGGGATTGGAAGCCACAGGCTCCTAAATGTGACCAAACCAGATAAGCTGGTGCCAAGCTTAAAGCAGGCAGGAGTATGCTGATAGCTGCACCCACCAGTGAAGAGGCTTGTGTTGTGCTTTATTCAGTTATATATATTCTTTGTTTATATGTGTATTTCTTCTTCCCTTTAAAAGAAAATCATGGTTTTGGCAACAGGCAGTGACAGGAAGGCTCCTCTCTCCTAGTGATGGCTGCAGGTTTTGCTATTGTTTGAAGAAGACCCACATTTCAGCCCCTTTGAGAAGGCAATCCTTATTTCTGCTCCACGCCAGCAAATCCCTCACCCAGCACATTCAGTCTCCTTGTTTCAGAACTGAACCTGTTCCTATCTTTTTTGCCTCATCTGGCAGCATCTTGAAAGGAGTTGAAGGGTGGGGTCTGTGTAGCAGAGGAGCAGCGGAGAGAGAGTGTCAGCACCCCAAGGGGAAGAAAGAGGGTAAAAGGCAGTTCTGAGTAAGATGAAAGCTCTGGTCCTATATGCCTGTAACCCCATCTTTCTGTTCATAGAGCCAAAGTGAAGGGTGGATTGGGGGGGCTTGGGAGGGAAGTGTTAGGGGAAAAATAAATCACTCCTGGTCCAAAGTTCAGGGCCCTAACAACTGCTGGAACTGGTGCAAGGAGTTGGGAAGGAGGGGGAGCTGAGTCCCAGCTGGCTGTCAGAGCGCTGGGAGTCACCATGTGTACTGCCAGCTTCAGTGATGGCGCTGAGGATCTGCTGCTGCTGTTGCTGCAGGGTGTCAGCGATCAGTCTTGGCAGGGCGTGGAAGCTGCTGGTCAGTCCCTCCAACTTGTTCTCCAGGCTCATTATCTGCTTCTCCAGGTCTTCACCTCGATCGTTCAGCTCTGTGATTAGGTCATACATGATCGTCTGCATCTGTGTTGCACATATACAATAAAAACAGTGAAATTTAGTTTGGAATGACCAGCATGCTTCCTACCTTCACCAATGCTGCTTCACCAAAATCACAAACTCCTAACTCCTTAACATCACCCATCTCTGCCCCTTCCTTATTCAGTCTGCAATAGAAACCCTCATTAATGGACTCAGGCTAGTTCATTGCTTCTACGGTCAGTATGCTAACTTCTGTAACTGTGGGTCATCCAAACTTCTGTTTCCCATATCCTAAATCGCACAATATCCCATCCACCCAACCCTCACAGGTCTAAAACAAAAACAAATTTCGAGGGAAACTTATCAGGTTGGCAGCATCTGTGGAGAGAAAGCAGAGTTAAAGTTTTAGGTCCAGTGACCCTTCTTCAGAACTGATGATAGCTCAGAAAGGTTAGTATATATACTGAAGACAGAGTGGGGTGAGGGAGGAGTAAACAATGGGTGGAGATGGAGCCCAGAGGGAGAGAGAAAAGCACTTGTGCAGACAAAGGAATGGGTAGAGGTCAGCCTGGGAGAATCATGGCTGCTAATGGGGACCATCAGTAGCTGACAATGGGTTGTATGTGGTAGCAGCCCATGTGATGACAAGGCTTGGTCGTGAGGGTTGAGGTAAGGATGAAGGAAAAAATTCTCAAGTTCTACAATTACTGCACTTGGTGTTGAGTCTGGAAGGCTGCAGGCTACCCAAGCAGAAAATGAGATGCTATTCTCCCAGCTTGCACTGAGCTTCATTGGAGCACTACAGCAAGCCCAAGATAGAGATGTTGGCCAGGGAACACGGTGGTGTGTTGAAATGGAAATTCACGGTCATGTTTGCAGAAATAACTGGTCATCCAGTTTGCATGTCATCTCTCCAATGTAGAGAAGACCACATTGTGAGTAAAAAATACAATAGACTACACTGAGTGAAGTGCAAGTAAATCACTGCTTTACCTGGAAGGTGTGTCTGGGGTTTTGGATTGTGAACAGGGCAGAAGAACACAGGCAGGCATTGCACCATCTGTGACTGCATGGGAAGGTGCCATGGGGGTGTGGGAAAGTGTTGCAGTGGATGATGAGTGGACCAAGTTGTCCCAAAGGTAATGGTCCCTGTGGTAGGCTGACAAGAGAGGGGAAAGGAATATGTGTCTCGTTGTGGTACCCAGCTGGAGGTGACGCAAATGGCAGTTAATCATCCTTTGGATGTGGATGCTGTGGGTAGTAAGTGAGGACCAGGGGACCCTGTCACTGTTGTGGGAGGGAGAAGAATGAGGGCTGAAGTGTGAGAGATGGGTTGGATATAACTGAAGGCCCTGTCAACCATAGTGATGGGGAATCCTCAGTTAAGGAAGAAGGTGGACATCTTGGAAGCCCCCTTGTAGAAGTTGGCATCATCAACACAGATGTGACGGCGATGGAGGATCCGGGAGAATGGAATAAAGTCTCTACAATAGGTACCTGTGGGAGTTGGTGGGTTTGTCGTGGATATTTACACCATTCTGAGGAATGATCACTCCAAACGTTAACACTGATTTCTCTCCACAGATGCTGCCAAACCTGTGGAGCTTTTCCAGCAATTTCTGTTTTTGTTTCTGATTTACAGCATCTGCAGTTCTTTTGGTTTTTTTTGTAGTGGATATTGGTGGCCAGCTTATCCCCAGAAATGGACACAGAGATGTTGAGGAAAGGAAGGGAGGAGTCAGAGATGGACCAGGTGAAGGTAAGAGCAGAGTAAAAATTGGAAGTGAAAGTGATAAACTTTCCTAATTCCAGAGTGAGGGAAGCAGCACTGATACTGTCATCAATCCACTGGAGAAAGAGTTGTGGGGAAGGGATTGAATAGGACTGGAACGAGGAATGTTCCACATATCCCACAAGGAGACAGGCATAACTGGGACCAATGTGAGTATCCATGGCCACACCTCTGACCCGAAGATATTGAGAGAAGTTAAAGAGGCAGTTGTTCAAAGTGAGGGTGTGCTCAGCTAGGTGGAGGAATGGGACAGGTCAGGCCCTTTTTTTTCCAGGAAAAAGCAGTGAGCCCCAAGACAATCCTGGTGGGGAATGGACATGTAAAGGGATTACATGTCCATGCTGAAGAGGAGGTAGCTGGAGCCCCCAAACTGGAAGCTTTGAAACTGACTTAAAGTTTCAGAAAAATCATGGATATAAATGGGAAGGGACTGGCCAAGTGGGGAAAAAAATTGAGTCAAGGTAGAAAGAGATGAGTTCTGTGGGGATTTTGGGAAGGAGGTAGAAACCACCTGTGCAGGGTTGAGGGCAGACTATAAGCTTGGAGGCAATGGGGTGAGATCATCAGATAGAATGAGGCTAGTGACCATTGTGGACATGCCTCACACTGATATCTGGTCTGGCAAAACTGCAGTTTTTAATTTTTCAACCTCCTGGTCAAACCCCTTTATAGTCACACCTCCTTTCTCTGCCCCATAATCCTCTCCTGATTCCTCTAATTTTGAACTCTTGTGTACATGTATTCACTTTCGCTTTGCTTGCTATTCATAGCCATGTCATCATCTACCCAGCTACTAAACTCTGGAATTTCCTTGCTAAACCTCTCTGTCCCCTCCTTTAAGGTGCACCTTAAAACTGATGTCTTTGACTGGGCTTTTGCTCACTTGCCCTAATATCCCCTTATGCAGCTCAGTGTCAAATTTGTTAGATAACATCCTTGTGAAGTGCAATGGCATGCTTTACTAATGTTAAGGGTGCTACATAAATTCAAGTAGCTGTTTCCTGGTGCATTCTAGAACATAACAACATATTATGTAAAAAAAAGTTGTCGTCTCCTCTTATGTTCTACCTAAAGCAATTACCAGAAGGTGTGAGAGCGTTGATAGCATTTGCTGTTTGCCTTTAAGATTTGTAGCCTCTGCAGACTTTACTTGTTTTTTGCCATGAACTGAGTTAAACAGCTTGAGGAATCCTTTCTCCATGAGTAGACTCTGCTGTTGTTGAGCTAGTGATTCTTGACGTAGACTCAGGATCACCAAAGGAAGAAAATTCTCCACTCTTGACACTAAAATTGCCCTATCCGGGCCACAGCAAAAACTTGGAACTTTAAACAAAAGGTGTCGGTTCAATTGGGATAGCCCATTGTAATTCACATTGGAAACCTCATGGTGGCATCATACGCTTATGAAATTAATCAGAGGCCCTGGCTCCTCTTAAACCTGAACACTTCACAACATAGCACCATTAATCTGAGAGGTGGCTAGCAACAGAGAGAAATGGCAACATGCCAGCCACTGCACCGATATATCCTGCTCTGTTGCTGACTCCCTACTGTATATTTCAAATTGTAACTGCCCCCACATTTGTTCCACTTTGCTATAGGTCCCTCCCCTTCCATTGTGTGACCACAAGATCATGAGATATAGGAACAAAATTAGGCCATTCAGTCAATCAAGTCTGTTCCACCATTCGGTCATGGCTGATATGTTTGAGAACCCTATTCTCCTGCTTTGTCCGCGTAACCTTTGATTCCCTTACTAATCAAGAACCAATCTATCTTTGTCTTAAAGAAACTCAATGACTTGGCTTCCACAGCCTTCTGTGGCAATGAATTCCACAGATTCACCACCGTCTGGCTGAAGAAATTCCACCTCATCTCAGTTCTAAAGGGTTGTCCCTTCACTCTGAGTCTGTGCCCTTGGGTCCTAATATCTCCTACTAGTGGAAACATCTTCTCCATTACCACTCTATATGAGACCTCTTGGTATTCTATAAGTTTCAATCAGATTCCCCCTCATCCTTCTAAACTCCGTTGAGTACAAACTCAGAGTCCTCAACCGCTCCTCATATGATAAGCCCTTCATCCCCAGCATCTTTTCTGATAAACCTCCTCTGGACTCCCTCTAATGCCAGCACAACCTGCCATTGAAATGGGGCCCAAAACTGCTCACAATATTCTAAATGTTGTCTGACCAGAGTCTTATATAGCCTCCGCACGTCATCCCTGTTCTTGTATTCTAGCCTTCTTGCATTTGCCTTCCTGAGCACCAACTGAACCTGCATGTTAGTCTTAAGAGAATCCTGAACTATCACACTCAAGTCTCTTTGTGCTTTACCTTTCCAAAGTCTTTCTGCATTTAAAAGAAGTCCATGCCTCCATCCACCTACCAAAGTCTGTAACCTCATATCTTCCCATATAGTATTCCATCTGCCACATCCTTGCCCGCTCTCATAGCCTGTCTAAGTCCCTCTGCAGCCTCCCTGCTTCCTCAGCACACGTCCTTCTGCAAACTTAGCAACAATGCCCTCAGTTCCGTTATCCAGATCGTTAATGTATAACAAGACTAGTTGTGGTCCCAACACTGATCCTTGTGGAACTCTACTAATCACCAGCTACCAACTGGAAAAAGACCGCTTCATCCCCACTCTTTGCTTTCTAATATCAGTCCTCTGCATGTGTCGCAGTCAAGCATCTGTCTCCAATGTGTCTCACTGTACCACTGCTCTCCCCACCATCTGTCTCACTGTACCACTGCTCACCCCCCCATGTGTCTCACTGTACCACTGCTCACCCTCCATCTGTCTCACTGTACCACTGCTCACCACCCCATGTGTCTCACTGTACCACTGCTCTCCCCATCATGTGTCTCACTGTACCACTGCTCACCCCCCATGTGTCTCACTGTACCACTGCTCACCCCCAATGTGTCTCACTGTACCACTGCTCACCACCCCATGTGTCTCACTGTACCACTGCTCTCCCCATCATGTGTCTCACTGTACCACTGCTCACCCCCCATGTGTCTCACTGTACCACTGCTCACCCCCCCATGTGTCTCACTGTACCACTGCTCACCCCACCATGTGTCTCACTGTACCACTGCTCACCCCTCCATGTGTCTCACTGTACCACTGCTCACCCCCCCATGTGTCTCACTGTACCACTGCTCACCCCACCATGTGTCTCACTCTACCACTGCTCACCCCCCCATGTGTCTCACTGTACCACTGCTCTCCCCACCATGTGTCTCACTGTACCACTGCTCACCCCTCCATGTGTCTCACTGTACCACTGCTCACCCCCCATGTGTCTCACTGTACCACTGCTCACCCCCCATGTGTCTCACTGTACCACTGTCCACCCCCCCATGTGTCTCACTGTACCACTGCTCACCCCCCCATGTGTCTCACTGTACCACTGCTCACCCCTCCATGTGTCTCACTGTACCACTGCTCACCCCCCATGTGTCTCACTGTACCACTGCTCACCCCCCATGTGTCTCACTGTACCACTGTCCACCCCCCCATGTGTCTCACTGTACCACTGCTCACCCCCCCATGTGTCTCACTGTACCACTGTCCACCCCCCCATGTGTCTCACTGTACCACTGTTCACCCTCCATCTGTCTCACTGTACCACTGCTCACCCCACCATGTGTCTCACTGTACCACTGCTCACCCCTCCATGTGTCTCACTGTACCACTGTCCACCCCCCCATGTGTCTCACTGTACCACTGTCCACCCCCCCATGTGTCTCACTGTACCACTGTTCACCCTCCATCTGTCTCACTGTACCACTGCTCACCCCACCATGTGTCTCACTGTACCACTGCTCACCCCACCATGTGTCTCAGTGTACCACTGCTCACCCCTCCATGTGTCTCACTGTACCACTGCTCACCCCCCCATGTGTCTCACTGTACCACTGCTCACCCCACCATGTGTCTCACTGTACCACTGCTCACCCCCCCATGTGTCTCACTGTACCACTGCTCTCCCCACCATGTGTCTCACTGTACCACTGCTCACCCCTCCATGTGTCTCACTGTACCACTGCTCACCCCCCATGTGTCTCACTGTACCACTGCTCACCCCCCCATGTGTCTCACTGTACCACTGCTCACCCCCCATGTGTCTCACTGTACCACTGCTCACCCCCCCATGTGTCTCACTGTACCACTGCTCACCCCTCCATGTGTCTCACTGTACCACTGCTCACCCCCCATGTGTCTCACTGTACCACTGCTCACCCCCCATGTGTCTCACTGTACCACTGTCCACCCCCCCATGTGTCTCACTGTACCACTGTTCACCCTCCATCTGTCTCACTGTACCACTGCTCACCCCCCATGTGTCTCACTGTACCACTGCTCACCCCCATGTGTCTCACTGTACCACTGTTCACCCTCCATCTGTCTCACTGTACCACCGCTCACCCCCCCATGTATCTCACTGTACCACTGCTCACCCCCCCCATGTGTCTCAGTGTACCACTGCTCACACTCCCCATGCATCTCACTGTACCACTGCTCACCCCCCCCATGTGTCTCAATGTACCACTGCTCACCCCTCCATGTATCTCACTGTACCACTGATCACCCCCCCCCCATGTGTCTCAGTGTACCACTGCTCACACCCCCCATGCATCTCACTGTACCACTGCTCACCCCCCCCATGTGTCTCAATGTACCACTGCTCACCCCTCCATGTATCTCACTGTACCACTGATCACCCCCCCCATGTGTCTCACTGTACCACTGCTCACCCCCCCATGTGTCTCACTGTACCACTGCTCACCCCTTCATGTATCTCACTGTACCACTGCTCACCCCCCATGTGTTTCACTGTACAACTGCTCACCCCACCATGTGTCTCACTGTACCACTGCTCACCCCTTCATGTATCTCACTGTACCACTGCTCACCCCCCCATGTGTCTCACTGTACCTCTGCTCACCCCTCCATCTGTCTCACTGTACCACTGCTCACCCCCCCATGTGTCTCACTGTACCTCTGCTCACCCCCCCATCTGTCTCACTGTACCACTGCTCATCCCCATGTGTCTCACTGTGCCACTGCTCACCCCATCCATGTGTCTCACTGTACCACTGCTCATCCCCATGTGTCTCACTGTGCCACTGCACACCCCTCCATGTGTCTCACTGTACCACTGTTCACCCCCATTTGTCTCACTGTACCACTGCTCACCCCCCCATGTGTCTCACTGTACTGCTGCTCACCCCTCCATGTGTGTCACTGTACCACTGCTCACCCCCCATGTGCCTCACTGTACCACTGCTCACCCTCCCATGTGTCTCACTGTACCAGTGCTGACCCTCATGTGTCTCACTGAACCACTGCTCACCCCCCCATGTGTCTCACTGTACCACTGCTCACCCCCCATGTGTCTCACTGTACCACTGCTCACCCCTCCATCTGTCTCACTGTACCACTGCTCACCCCCCCATGTATCTCACTGTACCACTGCTCACCCCCCCATGTGGGTCACTATACCACTGCTGACCCTCATGTGTCTCACTGTTCCACTGCTCACCCTTCATGTGTCTCACTGTACCACTGTTCACCCTCCATCTGTCTCACTGTACCACTGCTCACCCCCCCATGTATCTCACTGTACCACTGCTCACCCCACCATGTGTCTCACTGTACCACTGCTCACCCTCCATGTGTTTCACTGTACCACTGCTGACCCGCCCATGTGTCTCACTGTACCACTGCTCACCCCCCCATGTGTCACACTGTACCACTGCTCACCCCCCCATGTGTCTCACTGTACCAATGCACACCCCCCCCATGTGTCTCACTGTACCACTGCTCACCCTCCATGTGTTTCACTGTACCACTGCTGACCCGCCCATGTGTCTCACTGTACCACTGCTCACCCCCCCATGTGTCTCACTGTACCACTGCTCACCCCCAATGTGTCTCACTGTACCACTGCTCACCCGCCCATGTGTCTCACTGTACCACTGCTCTCCCCACCATGTGTCTCACTGTACCACTGCTCTCCCCACCATGTGTCTCACTGTACCACTGCTCTCCCCCCATGTGTCTCACTGTACCACTGTTCACTCCCGATGTGTCTCACTGTACCACTGCTCACCTCCCCATGTGTCTCACTGTACCATTGCTCAGCCCCCATGTGTCTCACTGTACCACTGCTCACCCGCCCATGTGTCTCACTGTACCATTGCTCAGCCCCCCATGTGTCTCACTGTACCACTGCTCACCTCCCCATGTGTCTCACTGTACCATTGCTCAGCCCCCATGTGTCTCACTGTACCACTGCTCACACCCCATGTGTCTGACTATACCGCTGCTCACCCCATGTGTCTCACTGTACCACTGCTCACCCCACCATGTGTCTCACTGTACCACTGCTCACCCCTCCATGTGTCTCACTGTACCACTGCTCACCCCCCCATGTGTCTCACTGTACCACTGCTCACCCCACCATGTGTCTCACTCTACCACTGCTCACCCCCCCATGTGTCTCACTGTACCACTGCTCTCCCCACCATGTGTCTCACTGTACCACTGCTCACCCCTCCATGTGTCTCACTGTACCACTGCTCACCCCCCATGTGTCTCACTGTACCACTGCTCACCCCCCATGTGTCTCACTGTACCACTGTCCACCCCCCCATGTGTCTCACTGTACCACTGCTCACCCCCCCATGTGTCTCACTGTACCACTGCTCACCCCTCCATGTGTCTCACTGTACCACTGCTCACCCCCCATGTGTCTCACTGTACCACTGCTCACCCCCCATGTGTCTCACTGTACCACTGTCCACCCCCCCATGTGTCTCACTGTACCACTGCTCACCCCCCCATGTGTCTCACTGTACCACTGTCCACCCCCCCATGTGTCTCACTGTACCACTGTTCACCCTCCATCTGTCTCACTGTACCACTGCTCACCCCACCATGTGTCTCACTGTACCACTGCTCACCCCTCCATGTGTCTCACTGTACCACTGTCCACCCCCCCATGTGTCTCACTGTACCACTGTCCACCCCCCCATGTGTCTCACTGTACCACTGTTCACCCTCCATCTGTCTCACTGTACCACTGCTCACCCCACCATGTGTCTCACTGTACCACTGCTCACCCCACCATGTGTCTCAGTGTACCACTGCTCACCCCTCCATGTGTCTCACTGTACCACTGCTCACCCCCCCATGTGTCTCACTGTACCACTGCTCACCCCACCATGTGTCTCACTGTACCACTGCTCACCCCCCCATGTGTCTCACTGTACCACTGCTCTCCCCACCATGTGTCTCACTGTACCACTGCTCACCCCTCCATGTGTCTCACTGTACCACTGCTCACCCCCCATGTGTCTCACTGTACCACTGCTCACCCCCCCATGTGTCTCACTGTACCACTGCTCACCCCCCATGTGTCTCACTGTACCACTGCTCACCCCCCCATGTGTCTCACTGTACCACTGCTCACCCCTCCATGTGTCTCACTGTACCACTGCTCACCCCCCATGTGTCTCACTGTACCACTGCTCACCCCCCATGTGTCTCACTGTACCACTGTCCACCCCCCCATGTGTCTCACTGTACCACTGTTCACCCTCCATCTGTCTCACTGTACCACTGCTCACCCCCCATGTGTCTCACTGTACCACTGCTCACCCCCATGTGTCTCACTGTACCACTGTTCACCCTCCATCTGTCTCACTGTACCACCGCTCACCCCCCCATGTATCTCACTGTACCACTGCTCACCCCCCCCATGTGTCTCAGTGTACCACTGCTCACACTCCCCATGCATCTCACTGTACCACTGCTCACCCCCCCCATGTGTCTCAATGTACCACTGCTCACCCCTCCATGTATCTCACTGTACCACTGATCACCCCCCCCCCATGTGTCTCAGTGTACCACTGCTCACACCCCCCATGCATCTCACTGTACCACTGCTCACCCCCCCCATGTGTCTCAATGTACCACTGCTCACCCCTCCATGTATCTCACTGTACCACTGATCACCCCCCCCATGTGTCTCACTGTACCACTGCTCACCCCCCCATGTGTCTCACTGTACCACTGCTCACCCCTTCATGTATCTCACTGTACCACTGCTCACCCCCCATGTGTTTCACTGTACAACTGCTCACCCCACCATGTGTCTCACTGTACCACTGCTCACCCCTTCATGTATCTCACTGTACCACTGCTCACCCCCCCATGTGTCTCACTGTACCTCTGCTCACCCCTCCATCTGTCTCACTGTACCACTGCTCACCCCCCCATGTGTCTCACTGTACCTCTGCTCACCCCCCCATCTGTCTCACTGTACCACTGCTCATCCCCATGTGTCTCACTGTGCCACTGCTCACCCCATCCATGTGTCTCACTGTACCACTGCTCATCCCCATGTGTCTCACTGTGCCACTGCACACCCCTCCATGTGTCTCACTGTACCACTGTTCACCCCCATTTGTCTCACTGTACCACTGCTCACCCCCCCATGTGTCTCACTGTACTGCTGCTCACCCCTCCATGTGTGTCACTGTACCACTGCTCACCCCCCATGTGCCTCACTGTACCACTGCTCACCCTCCCATGTGTCTCACTGTACCAGTGCTGACCCTCATGTGTCTCACTGAACCACTGCTCACCCCCCCATGTGTCTCACTGTACCACTGCTCACCCCCCATGTGTCTCACTGTACCACTGCTCACCCCTCCATCTGTCTCACTGTACCACTGCTCACCCCCCCATGTATCTCACTGTACCACTGCTCACCCCCCCATGTGGGTCACTATACCACTGCTGACCCTCATGTGTCTCACTGTTCCACTGCTCACCCTTCATGTGTCTCACTGTACCACTGTTCACCCTCCATCTGTCTCACTGTACCACTGCTCACCCCCCCATGTATCTCACTGTACCACTGCTCACCCCACCATGTGTCTCACTGTACCACTGCTCACCCTCCATGTGTTTCACTGTACCACTGCTGACCCGCCCATGTGTCTCACTGTACCACTGCTCACCCCCCCATGTGTCACACTGTACCACTGCTCACCCCCCCATGTGTCTCACTGTACCAATGCACACCCCCCCCATGTGTCTCACTGTACCACTGCTCACCCTCCATGTGTTTCACTGTACCACTGCTGACCCGCCCATGTGTCTCACTGTACCACTGCTCACCCCCCCATGTGTCTCACTGTACCACTGCTCACCCCCAATGTGTCTCACTGTACCACTGCTCACCCGCCCATGTGTCTCACTGTACCACTGCTCTCCCCACCATGTGTCTCACTGTACCACTGCTCTCCCCACCATGTGTCTCACTGTACCACTGCTCTCCCCCCATGTGTCTCACTGTACCACTGTTCACTCCCGATGTGTCTCACTGTACCACTGCTCACCTCCCCATGTGTCTCACTGTACCATTGCTCAGCCCCCATGTGTCTCACTGTACCACTGCTCACCCGCCCATGTGTCTCACTGTACCATTGCTCAGCCCCCCATGTGTCTCACTGTACCACTGCTCACCTCCCCATGTGTCTCACTGTACCATTGCTCAGCCCCCATGTGTCTCACTGTACCACTGCTCACACCCCATGTGTCTGACTATACCGCTGCTCACCCCATGTGTCTCACTGTACCACTGCTTATGCCCCGTGTGTCTCACTGTACCACTCCTCAGCCCCCCATGTGTCTCACTGTACAACTACTCACTTCCCATGTGTCTCACTGTACCGCTGCTCACCCCCCCATGTGTCTCACTGTCTCACTCCTCACCCCCCAATGTGTCTTACTGTACCACTCCTCACCCCCTACGTATCTCACTATACCACTGCTCACCCCCCCGTGTCTCACTGTACCATTCCTCACCTCCTACGTATCTCACTGTACCACTGCTCACCCCCCACATGTCTCACTGTACCACTGCTTACCCCCCACATGTCTCACTGTACCACTGCTTACCCCCCCACATGTCTCACTGTACCACAGCTCACTTCCAATGTCTCACTGTACCACTCCTCACACCCCATGTATCTCATTGTACCATTCTTCACCCCCCATGTGTCTCACTGTACCACTCCTCAGCCCCCCCATGTGTCTCACTGGACAACTGCTCACTTCCCATGTGTCTCACTGTACCGCTGCTCATCCCCATGTGTCTCACTGTACCAATGCTCACACTCCATGTGTCTCACTGTACCACTGCTCACCCCCCCCATGTGTCTCACTGTACCACTGCTCACCCCCCATGTGTCTCACTGCACCACTACTCACACCCCCATGTGTCTCACTGTACCACTGCTCACACACCCCCATGTGTCTCAATGTACCACTGGTCACCCCCCCCATGTGTCTCACTGTACCATTGCTCACCCATGTGTATCACTGCACCACAGCTCACCCGCCCATGTGTCTCACTGTACGGCTGCTCACCCCCCCATGTGTCTCACTGTACCACTGCTCACCCTCCATGTGTCTCACTGTACCACTGCTCACTTCCCATGTCTCACTGTACCACTCCCCACCCCCCAATGTGTCTTACTGAAACGCTCCTCGCCCCTCACTCCCCACGTGTCTCACTGTGGCACTGCTGACCCCCTTGTGTCTCACTGTACCAATGCTCACTTCCCATGTCTCACTGTACCACTGCTCACCTCCCATGTGTCTCACTGTACCACTGGTCACTTCCCATGTGTCTCACTCTACCACTGGCACTCCATGTGTGTGTCACTGAACCATTATCCCTCCAAATGCATGTCTCATCTACCACTGGTATGCCATGTGGTTCTCATGCCACCATTGCCCTCCATGCATATCTCAAGCCACCATTGCCCTCCATGCATATCTCACGCCACCATTGCCCTCCATGCATGTCTCACTGAACCACTGCCCCCCATGCGTGACTCACTGAACAACCGGCCCCCCGCCAATGCGTGTCTCACTCTACCCCTGGCCCCCCCATGCATGTCTCACTCTACCCCTAGCCCCCCACCATGCATGTCTCACTCTATCACTGGCATTCCATGTCTGTCTCACTCTACCATTGCCCTCCACGCGTGTTTCACTCTACCACTAACTCTCCATGTGTGTCTCACTCTATCACTGACACTCCATGCGTGTCTCTCTCTCTATCACTGGCACTCCGTGTTTGTCTCACTCTACCACTGGCACTCCATGCGTGTCTCACTCTACCACTGATACTCCATGCGTATCTCACTCTACCACTGACACTCCATGCGTGTCTCACTCTACCATTGCCCTCCATGCGTGTCTCACTATACCATTGGCACTCCATGTGTGTCTTACTCTACCACTGGCACTCCATGTGTGTCTCATTCTATCATTGGCCTCCATGCGTGTCTCACTCTACCACTGGCACTCCATGCGTGTCTCACTCTACCATTGCCTTCCATGCGTGTCTCACTCTACCACTGACACTCCATGCGTGTCTCACTCTACCATTGCCCTCCATGCGTGTCTCACTCTACCATTGCCCTCCATGCGTGTCTCACTCTACCACTGACACTCCATGCGTGTCTCACTCTACCACTGACACTCCATGCGTATCTCACTCTACCATTGCCCTCCATGCGTATCTCACTCTACCATTGCCCTCCATGCGTGTCTCACTCTACCATTGCCTTCCATGCGTGTCTCACTCTACCACTGACACTCCATGCGTGTCTCACTCTACCACTGACACTCCATGCGTATCTCACTCTACCATTGCCCTCCATGCGTGTCTCACTCTACCATTGCCTTCCATGCGTGTCTCACTCTACCACTGGCACTCCATGCGTATCTCACTCTACCACTGACACTCCATGCGTGTCTCACTCTACCACTGGCACTCCATATGTGTCTCATTCTACCACTGACACTCCATGTGTGTCTCACTCTACCACTGACCTCCATTTGTCTCACCCTACCACTGGCACCCCCATGCGTGTCTTACTCTACCACTGGCACTCCATGTGTGTCTTACTCTACCACTGACACGACATGTCTGTACCACTGTACCAATGGACACCCCATGCCTCTCTCACTCTACCACTTTCACTCTATGCATATCTCACTTTACCACTGGCACCCCCATGCGTGTCTCACTCTACCACTGACACTCCATGCATGTCTCACTCTACCATTGCCCTCCATGCGTGTCTCACTCTAACATTGCCCTCCATGTGTGTCTCACTCTACCACTGGCACTCCATGCATATCTCACTCTACCACTGTCACTCCATGTGTGTCTCACTCTACCACTGACTCTCCATGTGTGTCTCACTCTACCACTGACTTTCCATATGTGTTTTACTCTACCACTGACACGCCATGCGTGTCTTACTTTACCACTGGCACTCCATGTGTGTCTCACTCTACCACTGGCACTCCATGTGTGTCTCACTCTACCACTGACTCTCCATGTGTGTCTCACTCTACCACTGACTTTCCATATGTGTTTTACTCTACCACTGACACGCCATGCGTGTCTTACTTTACCACTGGCACTCCATGTGTGTCTCACTCTGCCACTGACACTCCATGCGTGTCTCACTCTACCACTGACACTCCCTGTGTGTCTCACTCTACCACTGACACTCCATGTGTGTCTCACACTACCACTGGCACTCCATGTGTGTCTTACTCTACCACTGGCACTCCCTGTGTGTCTTACTCTACCACTGGCACTCCCTGTGTGTCTCACTCTACCACTGACACTCCATGTGTGTCTCACTCTACCACTGACACTCCATGTGTGTCTTACTCTACCACTGGCACTCCCTGTGTGTCTCACTCTACCACTGACACTCCATGTGTGTCTCACTCTACCACTGGCACTCCATGTGTGTCTTACTCTACCACTGACACTCCCTGTGTGTCTCACTCTACCACTGACACTCCATGTGTGTCTTACTCTACCACTGACACACCCTGTGTGTCTCACTCTACCACTGACACTCCATGTGTGTCTCACACTACCACTGGCACTCCCTGTGTGTCTCACTCTACCACTGGCACTCCCTGTGTGTCTCACTCTACCACTGACACTCCATGTGTGTCTCACTCTACCACTGGCACTCCCTGTGTGTCTCACTCTACCACTGGTACTCCATGTGTGTCTCACACTACCACTGGCACTCCCTGTGTGTCTCACTCTACCACTGACACTCCATGTGTGTCTCACACTACCACTGGCACTCCCTGTGTGTCTCACTCTCCCACTGGTACTCCATGTGTGTCTCACACTACCACTGGCACTCCCTGTGTGTCTCACTCTACCACTGACACTCCATGTGTGTTTCACTCTACCACTGGCACTCCCTGTGTGTCTCACTCTACCACTGGTACTCCATGTGTGTCTCACACTACCACTGGCACTCCCTGTGTGTCTCACTCTACCACTGGTACTCCATGTGTGTCTCACACTACCACTGGCACTCCCTGTGTGTCTCACTCTACCACTGACACTCCATGTGTGTCTCACTCTACCACTGGCACTCCCTGTGTGTCTCACTCTACCACTGACACTCCATGTGTGTCTCACACTACCACTGGCACTCCCTGTGTGTCTCACTCTACCACTGACACTCCATGTGTGTCTCACACTACCACTGACACACCATGTCTGTATCACTGTACCAATGGACCCCCCCATGCATGCCTCACTCTACCACTGACCCCCATGCATGTCTCACTCTACCACTGGCACCCCCATGCATGTCTCCCTCTATCACTGGTGTCCCCATACGGGTCTCACTCCACCATCGGCCCTGTTTGTGTCCCACTCTCCAGGTGGTTCTCTGTGTGTGATCGACTCTCTCATCAGCCCTCTGTGGCATGTTTCACTTTACTATCAGCCCCGTGTGTAACTCAGTTTATCATCGCATTTCCACCTCCTCAAACTATTCATGTCAGTCGACTAATTGCCCTCAATGTGTGTCTCAACCCCCAGCCTCACTGGGTTTTCTTGAGTGGGACTTAAACGTTGTGACACACAGCTGAAAAATGTGTTGCTGGAAAAGTGCAGCAGGTCAGGCAGCATCCAAAGAGCAGGAGAATCGACGTTTCGGGCATAAGCCCTTCTTCAGGAATGAGGAGTCTGTGCCAAGCAGGCTAAGATAAAAGGTAGGGAGGAGGGACTTGGGAATGCAATAGGTGGAAGGATGTTAAGGTGAGGGTGATAGGCTAGAGAGGGGGTGGGGGCGGAGAGATCGGGAAGAAGGTTGCAGGTCAAGAAGGCGGTGCTGAGTTCGAGGGTTGGGACTGAGACAAGGTGGGGAGTGGGGAAATGAGGAAACTAGAGAAATCTGTATTCATCCCTTGTGGTTGGAGGGTTCCTAGGCGGAAGATGAGACGCTCTTCCTCCAGGCGTCATGTTGCCATGGTCTGGCGATGGAGGAGGCCAAGGACCTGCATGTCCTTGGCGGAGTGGGAGGGGGAGTTAAAGTGTTCAGCCACGGGGTGGTTGGGTTGGTTGGTCCGGGTGTCCCAGAGGTGTTCTCTGAAACATTCCGCAAGTACGTGGCCTGTCTCCCCAATATAGAGGAGGCCACATCGGGTGCAGCGGATGCAGTAAATGATGTGTGTGGAGGTGCAGGTGAATTTGTGACGGATATGGAAGGATCCCTTGGGGCCTTGGAGGGAAGTAAGGGGGGAGGTGTGGGCGCAAGTTTTGCATTTCTTGAGTTTGCAGGGTAAGGTGCTGGGAGTGGAGGTTGGGTTGGTGGGGGGTGTGGACCTAACGAGGGAGTCACGGAGGGAGTGGTCTTTCCGGAACGCTGATAGGGGAGGGGAGGGAAATATATTCTTGGTGGTGGGGTCTGTTTGGAGGTGGCAGAAATGACGAAGGATGATACGATGTATCTGGAGGTTGGTGGGGTGGTAGGTGAGGACCAGTGGGGTTCTGTCCTGGTGGCGATTGGAGGGACGGGGTTCAAGGGCGGAGGAGCGGGAAGTGGAGGAGATGCGGTGGAGAGCATCGTCAACCACGTCTGAGGGGAAATTGTGGGTTTTGAAGAAGGAGACCATCTGGGTTGTTTGGTATTGGAATTGGTCCTCCTGGGAGCAGATCCAGCGGAGGCGAAGGAATTGGGAACATGGGATGGCATTTTTACAGGGGGCAGGGTGGGAGGAGGTGTAATCTAGGTAAAGGTCGGCTTATAGTAAATGTCCGTGTTGAGTCGGTCGCCCGAGATAGAAATGGAGAGGTCTAGGAAGGGGAGGGAGGAGTCTGAGACAGTCCAGGTAATTTGAGGTCGGGGTGGAAGGTGTTAGTAAAGTGGATGAACTGTTCAACCTCCTCGTGGGAGCATGAGGCAGCGCCGATACAGTCATCGATGTAGCGGAGGAAAAGGTGGGGGGTGGTGCCAGTGTAGCTGCAGAAGATGGACTGTTCCACATATCCTACGGAGAGGCAGGCATAGCTGGGGCCCATGCGGGTGCCCATGGCTACTCCTTTGGTTTGGAGGAAGTGGGAGGATTGGAAAGAGAAGTTGTTCAGAGTCAGGACCAGTTCAGTCAGTCGAAGGAGGGTGTCGGTGGAAGGGTACGGTGGGAAAGGAAGAAGCGGAGGGCTTTGAGGCCTTCGTGATGGCGGATGGAGGTGTATAGGGACACACAGCCAAGAATGCTGCCCACTGACCTACAGGCCTGGGTTAGTAAAGTTCCCTGAAATACTCCACCTCAAAAGGATAAGAACACAAAAGACACCAGCTGTACCTAACAGGAATTAAACCCTGAAGGGAAGACCAGATTTACTGGTGCTACTAGCTTTACTTGCGCCAACATTTCAGCTATTTCTCATTCAGGGATGTTCTTACACACCCTCTGAAGCAGGTGAGATTTGAACCCAGGCTGCCTGGCTCTCAGAGGTGGGGACATGAGCACTGCACCTCAACAGCTCTCCTGTTAGTATTTCACTCAAAACATCATGTCATACGTTTTGAGTAGAGGTGTATAGTTTGCCACTCCTGGTGTTAAAGGATTTCTAATTGAATTCAATAAAGATCTGCAATTGGAATAAAAAGCTGCTTGTTACCATAGCCACAGTCGGGGAGGGGTGGGGAGCAGAGGTGAAAGAAAATGACAGGCCAGTAAATGAAATGAAATGGAACAGCAGGTGGGATTAAACAAGCACAAGCAGAGACATTCTTGCCACATGGATATAATCCTCTAATAATTTAAAGCATGTTCTTAACTCCCATATAATGCCACAATGCAGGTTCAGAATAATCCTCTCATTATGCCTGTATCCAAATCACCTGACAGCATTAAGTTGCTGGTGATTTTTGTCTCAACCGTGTTTCTATGCCTGCAGTGCCTGTTATTCATCTGTCTTAAAGATACAACCCCCAATCACACCACAAGCCTGGCTACAGCCCCGAGGACCCTCTTCACTTGTGAGGGCAGTCAGCTATTAACTATCAGCAATCAATCTTCAAATCCATACTCAGCCGATGCACGGTTTGGTGGAGGGAAGGGAAGGAGTGGTTGGCATTCACTGGATTTACCCTAGGCTAAACTCACGGGCACTTGTCTCAGCTCACACCAGGAATGGAACCTGGCATCTTACTTCTCTGAATGGCTCAGTACTTTAATTACCAACAAGGCACAGAGTCAGCAACGAAAAATTATAATAGAGTGATTAAAGATGGGGCTGAAGGATTGTGAGCCATCCTGCCCTCCTCAGAAGTTTGAATTTTTCCCGTTGGTATTACCTTTGAGAGGTCAACCAGAGTATTGGCCTGGTCATTGAGTTTCCTCTGCTCCATCTTCACATTGCGAAGCCTGTGGAATAACCAGAAAAATACAGATCCTCACAATGGCTGAATACAAAGTGCGACCACTCTCACTAAAACCTTGTGTCTCTACCAATCAATTATCTTTGGAAAGGACAGGGTATAGAATACCAAACAGTGATAAAAGAAGAAACAGTGAATGGATGGAGGCCACTCAGCCCTTTCATTCTGCTCTACAAAACGATTTCATACACTGGCTCTATGGACCTTCACACCCTTACCCAGCAAAGACCTACTGACCTCAGTCACACCAGTCAATTGATCCCCAATATCTACAGTCTCCTGTGAAAGACAATTCCCAATTTCCAGTGTGCTTTGTAAGGAACATCACAAGGAACAATATCTTTGAACCTCCCAACACTGAATTCCTGAATTCTTCCACAAAAAGGATGCAGTTTCCCTTAATGATTTTAAACACTTCAATAAAATCACTCCTAAATTTCTATACTCCATGGAATACAAGCCATCATTGTCCCCATGATTTATCTCTGCTGATGAATCTTCCATGCATTTGCCCCATGACCAATACACTACTCAAAGTTCAACAATATTGCGCAGGATTATGGCTGTACTGTCAGCCCAGCTTGCAGCTCCTCCCCTACAGCATCGTGACGAAGATAGGTAACTTTCTGGGTGTCAGTATGCCACCTACCACTCAATGGTGCTGTTTGGCCAACCTACTTTTCAACCAATTATAACAAGCATTTTATCACAGTGCCTGAACAGCAATACACTAACGTTTATCTCTGCCTCTCCAAAGACACAGACTCCTGCTGAGTCAAGACAGTGAATGTTTTACATAGGTAACATCACAGCTAAGTCAGATCCTGTCCTCATCCAACACATGCTCGCTAGCAACAGTAACTGGCTAGCAACCAGAAAAAGGAACTGTAACCACCCAAACCACTCAATTAGATTTCAGTCTGTACTTCACTCCCGGTAGCAATTACTCTATATATAAACCCCTTCATCAGATTCAAGCCCGTAACCTATTCCCAGGTATCTGTTATTATATATACTACTTGAACCCCTCAATTTGATTCCAGTCTGTAGCTCACTCCTGGATAACTATTATTCTATATATAATCACCTGAACCCTTCAATTAGATTTTAGTCTGCAATTTACTCCCAGGTATCTGCTATTCTATATATAACCCAACTCTACCAACACCTCGAATAGATTCCAGTCTGTAACTCACTCCCAGTATCTGTTATTCTATATATAAACCACCCCGAGCCCCTCGATTAGAATCCAGTCTCTTACTCACACTTGGGTATCTATTATTCTAAACATAAACCCTCCCGAACTCCTTGATTAGATTCCAGAGTGTAACTCACTCCTGGGGTTTCTTTTCATTCTGTGTACATAAAGCCCCATAATCCCTCAATTAGATTCTGGTCTGCAACTCACTCCTGGGTATCTGTTATTCTATATATAAACCACCCTGAACCTCTTGGTTAGATTCCAGTCTGTAACTCACTCCCCAGCTATCTATTATTCTATATATATATATAAACCACCCTGACCCCTCGATTAGATTCCAGTCTGTAACTCAATCCCAGATATCCGTTATTCTATATATAAACCCCACCTCCGAACCCCTCAATTAGATTGCAGCCTGTGACTCACTCCCAGGTATTGCCTATGGTCCTGTTTACTGGTCCTCTGAGTGCAGGATCTTGATGTCACAGCCCTTCCTATGAACTCACTGATGGATAGCCTGCAGGAACTTCCTCTGGTGCTTCCTCACTTTCGCATGGTCGATCTTTTTGAGCAGTTTTGTGTGTTTGTAGATCAGCCAGGTCTCCCGTAAAACATTGGCTGCTGCATTTTTTATCTGGTGAGGTAGAAGAATAGCAGGTTAGAGAATGGTGGAGCAAGCAATTGAAAGTCATATCATCCAGACCCTTTCAAATAGGATGGTCTCAATATTACTCAGTCATTACTGGGACCCCTCTCAAAGAATACAGTTCATTTGGGCCCTTGTCAAAGAGAGAGGCTCACCACAAGTCACTTTTATCAGAGAATGGCTCAAGACTGTAACATTCTCAAAATGGGAATCTTAGCATTGGTAATTCTTTATTGGGGTGATTCTCTCCATAAGGGCTCTTTCATCAAAGATGTGTACCCAATGGGATCTCTCCAAAGGGAGGAGTCTTATAATCAGGATCCCTTTATAAGAGAGTGTCTCACCATCAGAAACCTCATTCTCAGAGGGAGTAATACCCTCAGAGATCCCATTGTCAGAGAGAATCTTACAATTTGGATCCATTTAAAGGTGGAATATGCACCACCAAGACCCCTTTATCAGAATGAGTCTCACTATTGGGAACCTCTTTATCAGAGGAAGTAACACCATCAGGACCATTTTAGCTGAGGAAGTCTCACCAACAGGGTATCGTTATCACAGGGACCCTCACCAACAGGGTATCTTTATCAGAGGGACACTCACCAACAGGATACCTTTATCACAGGGACCCTCACCAACAGGGTATCTTTATAACAGGGACCCTCACCAACAGGGTATCTTTATAACAGGGACCCTCACCAACAGGGTATCTTTATCACAGGGACCCTCACCAACAGGGTATCTTTATCAGAGGGGCACTCACCAACAGGGTATCTTTATAACAGGGACCCTCACCAACAGGGTATCTTTATCACAGGGACCCTCACCAACAGGGTATCTTTATAATGGGGACCCTCACCAACAGGATATCGTTATCAGAGGGACACTCACCAACAGGATACCTTTATCAGAGGGACTCTCACCAACAGGGTATCTTTATCACAGGGACCCTCACCAACAGGGTATCTTTATAATGGGGACCCTCACCAACAGGGTATCTTTATAATAGGGACCCTCACCAACAGGGTATCTTTATCAGAATGACCCTCACCAACAGGGTATCTTTATCAGAATGACCCTCACCAACAGGGTATCTTTATAATGGGGACCCTCACCAACAGGGTATCTTTATAATAGGGACCCTCACCAACAGGGTATCTTTATCAGAGGGGCACTCACCAACAGGGTATCTTTATCAGAGGGACCCTCACTAACAGGTATCTTTATCAGAGGGACTCTCACCCACAGGGTATCATTATCAGAGGGACCCTCACCAACAGGGTATCTTTATAATAGGGACCCTCACCAACAGGGAATCTTTATCGGAGGGACCCTCACCAACAGGGTATCTTTATCAGAGGGACTCTCACCAACAGGGTATCTTTATAATAGGGACCCTCACCAACAGGGAATCTTTATCGGAGGGACCCTCACCAACAGGGTATCTTTATCAGAGGGACTCTTACCAACAGGGTATCTTTATAATAGGGACCCTCACCAACAGGGTATCGTTATCAGTGGGACCCTCACCAACAGGGTATCTATCAGAGGGACCCTCGCCAACAGGGTATCTTTATAATGGGGACCCTGACCTGAAGGGTATCTTTATCAGAGGGACACTCACCAACTGGGTATCTTTATGAGAGGGACCCTCACCCACAGGGTATCTTTATCAGAGGGACCCTCACCCACAGGGTATCGTTATCAGAATGACCCTCACCAACAGGGTATCTTTATCAGAATGACCCACACCTGCAGGGTTTCTTTATCAGAGGGACCTTATCAGGACCACAGTATCAGAGGCAATCCCTGCATCGAAATACTTTTATTGGAGCTTTTTACTCCATTGGACACTTTTAAGAAGAAGTGTAAACATCCATGAGTACCACTTTAACAAAGACAGTGGCACCCAATCAAAGATATTCTCACTGATGTAATCCTTAATATGTTTAATGTGTTTAAATCCTACTCAGTTAGGACATAATCAACATTTTCACCACGGTGCAGCCACATTGTCGGCGGGTCAGTGCTGTGGGAACGCTTCACTGTCAGAGGGTGAGTGCTGAGGGAGCGAGTACAGTTGGACGGTCAGTACTGAGGAAGTGTAAATGGTCAGAGGGTCAATGCTGAGAGAGCAAACGCTGTCGGAAGGTCAGTGCTGAGGGAGTGCCGCACTGTTGGAGGGTCAGTGCTGAGAGAGCACCGCACTGTTGGAGGGTCAGTGCTGAGAAAGCACCACACTGTTGGAAGGTCAGTGCTGAGGGAGCACTGCATTGTCAGAGGGTCAGTGCTGAGGGAGTGGGCATTGTCAGAGGGTCAGT
This sequence comes from Chiloscyllium punctatum, assembly GCF_047496795.1. NCBI lineage: Eukaryota > Metazoa > Chordata > Chondrichthyes > Orectolobiformes > Hemiscylliidae > Chiloscyllium > Chiloscyllium punctatum. The sequence continues at coordinate 6,544,962 of NC_092766.1, forward strand.
GCTGAGGGAGTGGGCACTGTCGGAGGGTCAGTGCTGAGGGAGTGGGCACTGTCGGAGGGTCAGTGCTGAGGGAGTGGGCACTGTTGGAAGGTCAGTGCTGAGGGAGTGGGCACTGTCAGATGGTCAGCGCTGAGGGAGCACCGCACTGTTGGAGGGTCGGTCTTCAGACAGCACCGAAATGTCAGATGGTCAGTGCTGAGGGAGCGCCGCACTGTCGGAGGGTCAGTGCTGAGGGAGCGCCGCACTGTCGGAGGGTCAGTGCTGAGGGAGCGGGCACTGTCAGAGGGTCAGTGCTGATGGAGTGGGCACTGTCGGAGGGTCAGTGCTTAGGGAGTGGGCACTGACGGATGGTCAGTGCTGAGGGAGTGCCACACTGTTGGAGGGTCAGTGCTGAGGGAGTGGGCACTGTCGGAGGGTCAGTGCTGAGGGAGTGTCACACTGTCGGAGGGTCAGTGCTGAGGGAGCGCCGCACTGTCGGAGGGTCAGTGCTGAGGGAGTGGGCACTGTCGGAGGGTCAGTGCTGAGGGAGTGTCACACTGTCGGAGGGTCAGTGCTGAGGGAGCGCCGCACTGTCGGAGGGTCAGTGCTGAGGGAGTGCCGCACTGTCGGAGGGTCAGTGCTGAGGGAGTGTCACACTTTCGGAGGGTCAGTGCTGAGGGAGTGTCACACTGTCGGAGGGTCAGTGCTGAGGGAGTGCCGCACTGTCGGAGGGTCAGTGCTGAGGGAGTGTCACACTTTCGGAGGGTCAGTGCTGAGGGAGTGTCACACTTTCGGAGGGTCAGTGCTGAGGGAGTGCCGCACTGTCGGAGGGTCAGTGCTGAGGGAGTGTCACACTTTCGGAGGGTCAGTGCTGAGGGAGTGTCACACTTTCGGAAGGTCAGTGCTGAGGGAGTGCCGCACTGTCGGAGGGTCAGTGCTGAGGGAGTGCCGCACTGTCGGAGGGTCAGTGCTGAGGGAGCGTCACACTTTCGGAGGGTCAGTGCTGAGGGAGCGCCGCACTGTCGGAGGGTCAGTGCTGAGGGAGCGCCACACTGTTGTGAGTTGGGTCTACATTTGTCCAGTATTGTTATTTTATTATCACATTGCTGATTGTGGGAGCTTGCAGCGCACACATTGGTTCCTGTATTTCTTTTATTCCTACAGTGGCAACCCATCAAAAGTGAAGTGCTTTGGGGCATTGTGAGGTTGTGAATGGTGCTATATAAATGCAATTTTGTCTTAATTTTTGCTTCTTTTGAAAAAGATGTCTGGCAAAGTGAAAACAGAGGCTTAGGGGTGGGCCTTAAGCCTAAAGTGGCTGAGCAATAGTGTATGTATCACATGATATAATTCCTGAGCCCACTGTGACCATTTGACTTTGATGACGCACCTCAGAAACCCCAAGGAACAATTGAATGAACCAGTGAGATCTTGCTACCCCTGTTTTACAACCCCACCACCACCAGCATGTCCTCCCTGTCCAGCCCAACAGGATTAGATTAGAGATTAGATTACTTACAGTGTGGAAACAGGCCCTTCGGCCCAACAAGTCCACACCACCCCGCCGAAGCGCAACCCATCCATACCCCTACATCTACCCCTTACCTAACACTACGGGCAATTTAGCATGGCCAATTCACCTGACCTGCACATCTTTGGACTTTGGGAGGAAACCGGAGCACCCGGAGGAAACCCACACAGACACGGGGAGAATGTGCAAACTCCACACAGTCAGTCGCCTGAGGCGGGAATTGAACCCGGGTCTCTGGCGCTGTGAGGCAGCAGTGCTAACCACAGGATTAACACACAGCTGATTTGGACAGGTATGGAAAACTACAGCACTGCTGCAAGCATGTCAGCATGACCTTGTGTCAGACACCCCCACACTCTGGCAGCTCGCAGACATCCTGTTTTGACAGCAGTAAGGCAGCTCAAGGGCAGGAGAAGTAATCCTCTCATTGTCACATATTCAATCCGATAACTGGCCAATCCTCCGAGATGTTTCACATGTCCTATTCGGAGAAGGACCATCATCCAGACACAGTGAAGGTTGTGTTGAGTTAGAATGTAGGCACTATCAGACTGCTCCTGATTCCTAAACAAATTGTAGAACATGTACAAGAAGAGGTAAGATGGGACTTTGCCTGTGATGCCCTCTGTGGTCAAACTGCCTGCCACAGCTCACTAGCCAGAATCAAGTGGGAAGAACAAGCCCTTGGGGAGGTGTCCAAGGGGACTAGCAAAAGTTAGCAAATAATGATTAAAAGCCATATCTTAAATATATAAAAAGGAGGACCTTAAATCAGTATGGAGATGCTGAGTGATTTTTCAGGGCATCACTGGCTGGGTCAGCATTTCTTGAATCGCTGCAGTCCTTGGGATATAGGTACATGGGGAGAGAGAGGTAGTTCTAGGAGTTTGAACTATCAACAATGAAGGAACAGCAAAGTATTTCCAAGTCAGGATGGTGAGTGGCTCAGTGGGGAACTTGCAGGGGGTGGTGTTCCCATTTATCTGCTGCCATTGTTCTTCGAGGTGGTAGTAGTGGATACTTGTGGATGTGGAGCCAATCAGCTGGGCTGTTATGTCCTGGACAGTGCCAAGCATCTTGAGTGTTGTTGAAGCTGCATCCATCCAAGCAAGCAGGGAGTATTCCATCACCCTCCTGATTTATGCCTTGTTACTGTCATAGTCATAGAGTCATACAGCACAGAAACAGACCCTTCGGTCCATGCCAACCAGATATCCAAACCCAATCTAGTCTCACTTGCCAGCACCCGGCCCATCTCCCTCCAAATCCTTCCTATTCATATACTCATCCACATGCCTTATAAATGTTGCAATTGTACTAGCCTCTGACAGCCCATTCCACATACGCACCACCTCTGTATGAAAAAGTTGACCCTTAGGTTTCCTTTATATCTTTCCCCTCTCACCCTAAACCTTTGCCCTCTAATTCTGGACTCCCCCAACCGAGGAAAAAAACCTTGTCTATTTACCCTATCCATGCTCCTCATGATTTTATAAACCTCTATAAGGTCACCGCCCTCAGCCTCCGATGCTCCAGGGAAACAGCCCCAATCTATTCAACCTCTCCCTATACTTCAAACCCTCCAACCCTGGGAACATCCATATAAATCTTTTCTGAACCTTTTCAAGTTTCACAACATCCTTGCGATAGGAAGGAGACCAGAATTGCATGCAATATTCCAAAAGTGGCCTAACCAATGTCCTGTACAGCCGCAACATGATCTCACAACTCCTGTACTCAATACTCTGACCAATAAAGGAAAGCATACCAAATGCCTTCTTCACTATCCTATCTATCTGCGACTCCACTTTCAAGGAGCTATGAACCTGCACTCCAAGGTTTCTTTGTTCAGCAACACTCCCTAGGACCTTACCATTAAGTTTGTAAATCCTGCTAAGATTTGCTTTCCCAAAATGCAGCACCTCACATTTATCTAAATTAAACTCCATCTGCCACTCCTCAGCCCATTGACCCATCTGATCAAGATCCCGGATCCTGGGGATTTATCCACTTTTATGCATTGCAGGACATCCAGACTTCCTCCTCTGTAATATGGACATTTTTCAAGATGTCACTATCTAATTCCCTATATTCTATATCTTCCATGTCCTTTTCCACAGTAAATACTTATGCAAAATACTGGGTTACTATCTCCCCCATCTTCTGCAGCTCCACACAAAGGCTGCCTTACTGATCTTTAAGGGGTCCTATTCTCTCCCTAGTTACCCTTTTGTCCTTAATGCATTTGTACAAACCCTTTGGATTCTCCTTAACTATATTTGCCAAAGCTATCTCATGTCGCCTTTTTGCCCTCCTGGTTTCCTTCTTAAGTATACTCCTACTGCCTTTATACTCTTCTAAGTGTTCACTCGATCTATCCTGTCTATACCTGACATATGCTTCCTTCTTTTTCTTAACCAAACCCTCAATTTCTTTAGTCATCCAGCATTCCCTATACCTACTAGCCTTCCCTTTCACCCTGACAGGAATATGCTGTCTCTGGACTCTCGTTATCTCATGTCCCATTTTCCAGTTGTCCCTTTACCTGCGAACATCTGCCCCAATCAGTATTTGAAAGTCCTTGCCTAATGCCAACAAAATTGGCCTTTTTCTAATTTAGAACTTCAACTTTTAGATCTGGTCTATCCTTTTCCATTGCTATTTTAAATAGAATTATGGTTGCTGGCCCCAAAGTCCTCCCACACTGACACCTCAGTCACCTACCCTGCCTTATTTCCCAAGAATAGGTCAAGTTTTGCACCTTCTCTAGTAGGTACATCCACATATTGAATCAGAAAATTGCCTTGTACATATTTAACAAATTCCTCTCCATCTAAGCCATACTATGGCAGTGTCAGTCTGTGCTTGGGAACTTAAAATCCCCCACCATAACCACCCTATTTTTCTTACAGATAACTGAGATCTCCTTACAAGTTTGTTTCTCAATTTCCCAATAACTATTAAGGGGTTTATAATACAATCCCAATAAGGTGATCATTCCTTATTTCTCAGTTCTTCCCAACTAACTTTCCTGGATCTATTTTTGGGAATATCCTCCCTCAGCACAGCTAAAATGCTATCCCTTATCAAAAACGCTACTCCCCCTCCTCTTTTGCCTCCCTTTCTGTTCTTCCTGTAGCATTTGTATCCTGGAACATTAAGCTGCCAGTCCCAGGAATTAGGAAGTCAGAAGGTGAGTTACTCACCACATAACTCACAGCCTTTGATGTGCTCTTGTCGCCACAATGTTCTTGAAACTTTGAAACTCAGAATGGCATGAGGAATAATAACCAATACTCTGACCTCACTGGCAGAAAAATACTTGTCCATTTCCAACAATTCACTAACTTGCTGGTCCATTTAGCAATCCAGTCCAGGAGTGTGATTTCCACAGCAATTCACCGCAGTACCTGTGTATACTGATGAATGACAACCATCCACAGAGGCTAATGAAGCCTGCTTACCCGCTTGGTGAGCTGTGTATCCATCATGAAGTTATGGACGTGTTTCTCAGCTTTGGTTAGTTCTAGTTTCCTAGCAACGACAGCTACCACCAGTGCTGTACATCCTGCACCCTTGGGGAGAGGGGTGGGGGGTGGGGAAGGGATGAGGGAGTGAGACGCAGGCAAACACAAAGAGAGGAGGGAAAAAAGAGAAGATATAAAAGAGAAAGGAATACAGAGGCAAAACAAACAGTGACAAATGGATAATGATTGACAAACCCAAATCAACATTAAGAGACAGTGATGCAACAGACAAAAAGAGTATGCAAGTGCAAGAGGGAGAAAGAGAGAGAGAGAGAGACAGCAAACAGAAAAATAGAGAGAGAGAGAGAAAATAAACAGACAAAAAGGGAGGGGGACCCAGCAGACAAAAGGAGAGAGGCAGCAGACAAAAAAAAGAGCAAATAGAAAGAGGGGGAGAGGGAGTAGATAAAAAAAGAGAGACAACAGACAGAAAGACGGAGAGAGGGAGTCACACAGACAGCAGACGAGAAAGGTGAGAGAACAGATAGAGAGATGGCAGATAGAGAGACCAGGTGGAGGGACAGAGATGCAGGCAGAGACAGAAGGAGTGTGACAGAGTGAAAGAGAGAACAAAAAAAGCATTGAAGATATAATCATATACACAGATAAACAAATGAGTGGTGGCACAGGCAGAGAGGGTGACAAATAGACAGAAAGGGAGAAAATCAGAGACAGATAGGTAGTTAGTGGGAGAGAAAGAGAAACAGAGAACCACATGTGCAGACAGGCAGAGGGTATCAAATGGGTGGAGAGGGAGTAGGAAGAAAGAGTCCGAGAAAAAAAATGGAAGACAGAGATTGAAAAGCCACAGGTAGAATTAAGGTGAGGAGGGGCCAAGTGATACACAAAGGGGAAAACAGAGTAATGATTCAAAGGCAATAAAAAAGGAGTGTGAGACAGAGAAATTGAGGAAAATAGAACAGAGCATGAAGCATGGGGAAAAAAAGAAGGGACCCAGAAAAAGGGAGGAAGAAAGAAACAAAAATTATTTTTGAACAAGATGTTTCTTCTCAAAAGTAAACAAGCTGTTTTCCTGGAGAGTAAACACTGATGTAAAACAGGACAAGCATCAGGGATAAGACAAAATCTCCACTGCCCCTCTAACAGGTTCCCAATCAGAGTCCAAATTCACATTTACATACACACACACACCCAACCAGGGTATCTCTGTGATAATGATTTGACAATCTGTGAAGGAGAGGAAGGGAGCAGTGAAAGAGTAAAAGAGAAAGGTGATTGTGACAGAAACACAGACAGAGGATGGAGAGAGAAATAAACTAACAGACATAGAAAGAGGGAGAGAAAAAATATGCATATGAATGGAAGGAGACAAATTCCATTGGAGAGGAGAGGGAGTGAAAGATTTGTTGGAAAAAGGAGGAACAGAAAGAAAGTAAAAGGGGAGGAAGAAAGTCAGGCAGACAGATGAGGAAGAGAAAGAGAGAGACAGTTTGAAAGAGCAAGAGGGAATAAACAGCCAGTGTGAATGAAGAGAGAAAAAGGCAAAGAGAGGTGCAGGAGAATCAGAATATAACAGGAAGGAAAGAGAGGAGAGAGCAAGGAGGAAAGAGACAGAGAGAAACCAGAGAACAAGAGTATAACAGGGAAAGAGAGCAAGAAAGAAAGGAGTAGCAAATGTCTCTGAACTTGTTGCCTGCTGTCTCACCCAGTGATGGGTAACTGATGGGAAGAACCAAAGAAGGGAAGGAACAAAAATAAATTTAAAATATATAGACAGGTTAAGTTCTCCGAACAGGATTATAAACTGCTGAATGTGTCCAAACAATCCGTCACTGTAGCCTCACTGCCAGTCCCTGAGGGGCCCACTGTCAGCCAAGCAGTGAGTACGACAGTATTAATCTTTGATAATTCACTGACAGATTGTATGAGATTTTTAATAACAGGTTCTAAATCATTCAGATAATTCCCTTGTTGACACCCGTCTGCATTAACTCAGATCTCGACACAACTCACAGATTGAACTCAGGCATCATGAGGATCACATGACTGGAAGAATCATTCTATGAATGTGTTTCTTTCACATGTAGAATAACAGAGTGAAGTGCTGGATAGTGAGTGTGAGACAGTATCCCAGTGACAGTAAATGTGTGTGGAACTGTACCCCAGTGATTATCAGTGAGTGTAGAACTGTACCCCAATGATGGTCAGTGAGTGTGGAACGATAACAAGTGAGTCATTGTGTGTGTGGGATTTGTATCCCAGTGAGAGTCAGAATGTGTGGGAGCCATATCCGAGTGAGAATCAGTGAGTGTGGGATCCTCACCTGAGTGAGAGTCAGTATATGAGGGAACCATATCCCAGTAAGACTCAGAGTCTGGGGGAGCCATATCCCAGTGAGTCAGTGAGAGTGGAATACTTACCCTCGTGAGAGTCAGTATGTAGGAACCACAGTGAGGGCCCGTGTGTGTATGGGACCTCTACCCCAGTGAGACTAAGTGTGTGTGAGACCCCATGAGTCAGTGTGTTTGTGGGACCTGTACCCCAGTGAGAGTCAGTGTGTGTGTGGGACCCTGTACCCCAGTGAGGGTCAGTGTGTGTGTGGGAGCCGTACCCCAGTGAGAGTCAGTGTATGTGCGGGACCCCGTACCCCAGTGAGAGTCAGTGTGTGTGTGGGACCCTGTACCCCAGTGAGAGTCAGTGTGTGTGTGTGGGAGCCGTACCCCAGTGAGAGTCAGTGTATGTGTGGGACCCCGTACCCCAGTGAGAGTCAGTGTGTGTGTGGGACCCTGTACCCCAGTGAGAGTCAGTGTATGTGTGGGACCCCGTACCCTAGTGAGAGTCATTGTGTGTGTGGGACCCCCTCCCCTTACCCTAGTGAGAGTCAGTGTATGTGTGGGACCCCGTACCCCAGTGAGAGTCAGTGTATGTGTGGGACCCCCCTCCCCTTACCCCAGTGAGAGTCAATGTATGTGTGGGACCCCGTACCCCAGTGAGAGTCCGTGTATGTGTTGGAGCCATACCCCAGTGAGAGTCAGTGTATGTGTGGGACCCCGTACCCCAGTGAGAGTCAGTGTGAGTGTGGGACACTGTACCCCAGTGAGAGTCAGTGTATGTGTGGGACCCCGTACCCCAGTGAGAGTCAGTGTATGTGTGGGAACCCGTACCCCAGTGAGAGTCAGTGTATGTGTGGGACCCCGTACCCCAGTGAGAGTCAGTGAATGTGTGGGACACTGTACCCCAGTGAGAGTCAGTGTATGTGTGGGACCCCCTCCCCTTACCCCAGTGAGAGTCAATGTGTGTGTGTGGGACCCTGTACCCCAGTGAGAGTCAGTGTGTGTGTGGGACCCGATAGCCCAGTGTGAATCAGTGTGTGTGTGGGCCCCATATCCCAGTGAGAGTCAGTGTGTGTGTGGGAGCCGTACCCCAGTGAGAGTCAGTGTATGTGTGGGACCCGTACCCCAGTGAGAGTCTGTGTGAGTGTGGGACCCTGTACCCCAGTGAGAGTCAGTGTGTGTGTGGGACCCTGTACCCCAGTGAGAATCAGTGTGTGTGTGGGACCCTGTACCCCAGTGAGAATCAGTGTGTGTGTGGGACGCTGTACCCCAGTGAGAGTCAGTGTGTGTGTGTGGGACTGTACCCCAGTGAGAGTCAGTGTGTGTGTGGGACTGTACCCCAGTGAGAATCAGTGTGTGTGTGGGACTGTACCCCAGTGAGAGTCAGTGTGTGTGTGGGAGCCGTACCCCAGTGAGAGTCAGTGTATGTGTGGGACCCGTACCCCAGTGAGAGTCTGTGTGAGTGTGGGACCCTGTACCCCAGTGAGAATCAGTGTGTATGTGGGACGCTGTACCCCAGTGAGAGTCAGTGTGTGTGTGGGACCCTGTACCCCAGTGAGAGTCAGTGTGTGTGTGGGACCCGTACCCCAGTGAGAGTCAGTGTGTGTGTGGGACCCTGTACCCCAGTGAAAGTCAGTGTGTGTGTGGGAGCCGTACCCCAGTGAGAGTCAGTGTATGTGTGGGACCCCGTACCCCAGTGAGAATCAGTGTGTGTGTGGGACCCTGTTCCCCAGTGAGAGTCAGTGTATGTGTGGGACCCCGTACCCCAGTGAGAGTCAATGTGTGTGTGGGACCCCGTACCCCAGTGAGAGTCAGTGAATGTGTGGGACACTGTACCCCAGTGAGAGTCAGTGTATGTGTGGGACCCCCTCCCCTTACCCCAGTGAGAGTCAATGTGTGTGTGTGGGACCCTGTACCCCAGTGAGAGTCAGTGTGTGTGTGTGTGTGTGTGTGTGTGTGTGACCCTGTACCCCAATGAGAGTCAGTGTGTGTCTGGGACCCTGTACCCCAGTGAGAGTCAGTGTGTGTTTCGGATCCCGTACCCCAGTGAGAGACAGTGTGAGTGAGGGAGCCGTACCCCAGTGAGAGTCAGTGTGTGTGTGGGACCCCGTACTCCAGTGAGAGTCAGGGTGTGTGTGGGACCCTGTACCCCAGTGAGAGTCAGTGTGTGTGTGGGACCCCGTACCCCAGTGAGAGTCAGTGTGTGTGTGTGGGACCCCGTACCCCAGTGAGAGTCAGTGTGTGTGTGGGGGACTGTACCCCAGTGAGAGTCAGTGTGCGTGTGTGGGACCCCGTATCCCAGTGAGAGTCAGTGTGTGTGTGGGACTGTACCCCAGTGAGAGTCAGTGTGTGTGTGGGACCCTGCACCCCAGTGAGAGTCAGTGTGTGTGTGGGACCCTGTACCCCAGTGAGAATCAGTGTGTGTGTGGGATCCCGTACCCCAGTGAGAGTCAGTGTGTGTGTGTGTGTGTGTGTGTGTGGGACCCCGTATCCCAGTGAGAGTCAGTGTTTTTGGCAGGGAGTAAAACTGTGAAAAGTAATCCCTCACCAGAATCTGAAGGCACTGCACTCTCAGTGATGGTCAGTCTATGAAATTCCTTCCAGGATTATAGAGGCTATGAGCCAGATGTCTCTCTCACAAAGACCCTCTGAGTTCTGTGAGAATTACAGATGATCCCTTGCTCTGCATCAAACTCATTTTTTAATACATGAAATATTAAACAAAGGATTTATCTGCCCTGCTTGACAGTGACGTCAAATGCTTTAATAATTCCTTAAACTTCTTCGCTTCCTTTCCTGAGTACTGTGACTGAGCCTGAGATAAAGGTTCACAGCCTGCATTGAGGGTCATGCATGTAGCTGTCTGTCCCTCGGATGTGGAAATTCCTCCCTATTCCCCTCAGTCTCTCCCTCCTCCTTGAAGATGCTCTAATAGCAAGTTTATTGCTCTCTGTCCTGATATCTGGATATAGAACTGGCTCAAAGGTAGAAGACAGAGGGTGGTGGTGGAGGGATGTTTTTCAGATTGGAGGCCTGTGACCAGTGGAGTACCACAAGGATTGGTGCTGGATCCACTACTTTATGTCATTTACATAAATGATTTGGATGTGAGAATAAGAGGTATATTTAGTAAGTTTTCAGATGACACCAAAATTGGAGGTGTGGTGGACAGCAAAGAAAGTTACCTCAGTTTACAATGGGATCTTGATCAGATGGGCCATTGGGCTGAGGAGTGGCAGGTGGAGTTTAATTTAGATAAACGCGAGGTGCAGCATTTTGGGAAAGCAAATCTTAGCAGGACTTATACACTTCATGGTCAGATCTTAGGGAGTGTTGCTGAACAAAGAGACCTTGGAGTGCAGGTTCATAGCTCCTTGAAAGTGGAGTCGCAGGTAGATAGGATAGTGAAGAAGGTGTTTGGTATGCTTTCCTTTACTGGTCAGAGTATTGAGTACAGGAGTTGGGAGGTCATGCTGTGGCTGTACATGACATTGATTAGGCCACTTTTGGAATATTGCATGCAATTCTGGTCTCCTTCCTATCGGAAGGATGTTGTGAAACTTGAAAAGATTTATATGGATGTTGCCAGAGTTGGAGGATTTGAGCTACAGGGAGAGGCTGAACAGGCTGGGGCTGTTTTCCCTGGAGCATCAGATGCTGAGGGGTGACTTTATAGAGTTTATAAAATGATGAGGGGCATGGATAGGGTAAATAAACAAAGTCTTTTCCCTGGGGTGGGAGAGTCCAGAACTAGAGAGCGTAGGTTTAGGGTGAGGGGGGAAAGATATAAAAGAGACCAAAGGTTCAATTTTTTCATGCAGAGGGTGGTACGTGTATGGAACGAGCTGCCAGAGGAAGTGGTTGAGGCTGGTACAATTGCAACATTTAAAAGGCATGTGAATGGGTGTATGACTAGGAAGGGTTTGGAGTGATATGGGCTGAGTGCTGGCAGGTGGGACCAGACTGGGTTGGGATATCCGGTCGGCATGGACGGGTTGGACTGAAAGGTCTGTTTCCATGCTGTACATCTCTATGACTCGATGACTGTACATCTCCTTATGTGGCTTGTTGTCATTTTGTTTGATAACATCTCCATGAAGCACCTTGGAATATTTTTCACCACTAAATGCATCACAGGGATATGAATTGTAGTTATTCTTTGACTCTCCCAGGACAGTGATTGTTATGAGATGGGTAGTTGTGAAAATTGGACAGGCTCAACAATCATCCAACCTGGCACTGACATGAAAAATGTTAATAATTTCAATTCTGTCATGTTTGATAACCCTGCCCTATTGCCTAACGCTAACCCAGATTGTTTACATGCCCAAAGCAGTTGGTGGCCAGAGGGAAGCTGCAACTGCACCAGAGTCATTCAGGTTTCTTTTGGAAAGTCAGTGAAACGCTCACTGGTATTTCAGGCCCAAAGATTCACTGGGAATCTGGATTTCAGGGCAAGTAAAAGTGCAAAAGGGATCCAATTCAAATTTTGTTGTGACATAGGAACAGGAGGAAGTCACTCAGCCCTTCAGGCTTGCCTAGCCACTCAGCCAGATCAAGGAGCTTAACACCCTTTCCAGGCCTTTCAAACATAACCTTTACTCAACAAAAATCTGTCAATCTCAACCCTGACAATTCCAATTGACCCTCAGCTTGCACACATTTTGGAGATTAGTTCCAGATTTCCACAATCCTTTTGGTTAGAATGTGCTTCCTTACTTCAGCCCCGAATGGCCTAATTCAAAATTTAAAATGTTCCATTCCCTTATTTATAAATGCCAGCACCACAGCAAATCATTTCTCTCTGTCTAGCACATCCAAACGTCTCAGCATATGAAACAGCTTGATTAGATCACTGCTCAAGGGGATGAGAGCCACTGGATATTAGTTTCTTATTGACAAAGGCTCACTTCTGCATTTAGGACTCACTAGCAACTTCAAAGGTTTGCTTCCCAGATTATAATAGCGACCGCACGTCAAGAAGTACTTCACTGGCTGTGAAGAGCTTTGCAGCATCCTGTGGTGTGCTATATAAACGCAGAAATGTTTTTATAAGTGTGCCGCACCATCTCACAAAGGTTAGCCTGCCCTTCCTGAGCTAGGAGAGATGGCTGTGACCATCTTCCTCAGTGCCTCCACCAAGCACAGCGAAGAGTGTTCAGCCGAAGGTTGGGACACAGTGGGGAATCAGTGGCTGCCCCATGCTGGAGGACATGTCCTGCACATGGACACCATTTCAGGAGACCATATGGAGCTTAAGAGCAAATATCCTATTGGCTCTAACAGTCTCATACCACAAACAAAAATTGTCACATGGCAGGAAAGTCTGTGCCTTCAGGCAAGAAAGGGAGTAGAGGGATTTCAAGAGAATATTTGACGTCATGATGATCAGAAACTTAAAATCCCCAGAGTATTTCCCATTTCCAGCTGTCTTAGTGGAGCTCCAGGCACACAACAAGATGGATTTCTACGAAAATATAATGAACAGTTGCACAGCATAGTCTGTCTTCAACTTTTATACAAGATTGAAAAAATATAATCCTGAAACAAGCTGAAAATTATGGGGCAACAAATCAGCCTGTTCTCTTGTGACTTCACATAATCATTTTCAAAAGTAAATTTAAACAATAGCTAAGGACTCTCTAGAAAATTTTCTAACTTGTCATCAAAGCGAGAGATGACATTAGAGATCTACAGCATGGAAACAGACCCTTCAGTCCAACTCATCCATGCTGACCAGATACCCTAAATTCATTTGGTCCCATTTGCCAGCACTTGGCCCATATTCCTCTAAACTCTCCCTATTCATATGTCCATCCGGGTGCCTTTTAAATGCTGTAATTGTACCAAACTCTACTACTTTCTCTGGCAGGTCATTCCATACACGCACCACCCTTTGCATGAAAATGTTGCCCCTTAGGTCCCTTTTAAATCTTTCCTATCTCACCCTAAACCTATACCCTCTAGTTCTGGATTCCCCCACCCCAGGGAAAAGACCTTGACTATTTACCATAAACATAACCCTCATGATTTTATAACCCTCAGCATCCAACCTATTCAGCCTCTCCCTATAGCTCAAACCCTCCAACCGGCTGGTGCGTGTGTTCAGGCTTCTGTACCTTCTCCCTGATGGTAGAGGTTAGAAAAACCTTGCCAGGGTGGGATGGTTCTTTGAGATTACTGGCAGCCTTCCTTGACAGCGGGCCTGGTAGATGGATTCTATAGATGGGAGGTTGGGCTTTGTGATTGTCCGGACTGAGTTCACCACTCCCTGTAACCATCTCTGATCTTGAATGGTACAGTTGCCATACCAGGTAGTGATACATCCAGACAGAATGCTCTCAATGGCGCACCTATAAAAGTTGGCGAGGGTATTCATCATCATGCCAAATTTCCTCAGCTGCCGAAGGAAGAAATGATGATTTTGGGCCGTTGTAACCAGTGCGTCCACATGAAGAATCCAAGAAAGCTTGTTGTAGATGACCACTCCCAGGAGCTTGACACTCTCCACTCGTTCCACATCTGTGCTGTTAATGTGTAGGGGGGGCATGAGTAACATCCTGCCGTAAGTCAATAATGAGTTCTTTGGTTTTGTCAGCATTGAGAGCTCGGTTGTTCTCAGTGCACCCCATTTTTCCAGGTCTTCCACCTCCTGTCTGTAGTCTGTTTCATCACCATCTGAAATTCGACTGACAATGGTGGTGTCATCAGTGAACTTGTAAATGGCATTAGTCTAGTATTTGGTAACGTAGTCATGGGTATACAGTGAGTACAGTAGGGGGCTGAGTACACACTCCTGGGGGGTTCCAGTGTTGAGTGTTAATGAAGATGAAATATTGTCCCTGATCTTCACTGATCGTGGCCTGTGGATCAGGAAACTGAAGAGCCAGTTGCAGAGAGAGGGGCTTAATCCAAGATCACTAAGTTTAGTAATCAGTCTCGAGGGGATAATAGTGTTGAAGGCTGAACTGTAGTCAATGAGTAGGATTCTTGCGTAGCTGTTCTTGGTGTCAAGATGTTCACGGGAGGAGTGAAGGGCAAGTGATATGGCATCTGATATGGATCTGTTGGTCCGATAGGCAAATTGGAGTGGATCAAGAGTAGTGAGGAGGCTGGAGTTGACCAGCCTTTCAAAGTACTTCCTGACCACTGAAGTTAGGGCCACTGGGCGGTAGTCATTGAGACATACTGCATGAGCCTTCTTGGGCATAGGGGTGATGTTGGCCCTCTGGAAACAGGCAGGGACAGTGGTCTGCTGCAGGGAGAGGTTGAAGATGTCCGAGAAGATCTCTGCCAGTTGGTCTGCACATACTCTGAGTGCACAGCCTGGTACTCCATTTGGTCCCATCGTTTTCCTTGGATTCACACAAAGGAAAACTGATCTGACCTCTGATACAGTGACTGTTGGGATAGGTTTGTAAGGAATTGTCAGAATAGGTGTTATCTCTCCGCCGAAATTCTGCTCAAAGTGATCACAGAAGATGTTGACATGATCTGGGAGGGATGTGTCATCTTCTGCTATCTTGCACTGTCTCTTTTTAGAAGCTGTGATGTCATTCAGTCTTTGCCATAGTTGCCGGGTGTCTGTCTGGGTCTCTAGTTTGGATCGGTATTGGTCCTTGGCTGTCTTAATGGCTCTGCGAAGGTCATACTTGGATTCCTTATATTTGAGTGGGTCTCCTGATCTGAAGGCCTCATGCCTTCTTCACTATCCTATCTACCTGAGTTCCACTTCCCATATTGTTGAGTAATGCAGCTCCAATCATTTCAAGCAGAGCAAGCCTCTTTCTATACAACCCTATCAAACATCCCAGGACAAGTATAGCACAGGATCACATACAAAGTAAGCTCCTTCTGCACTGTCCCCATCAAACACTGCTAGAATAGGGATAGCATGGGGTTAGGTACAGAGTAAAGCTTCCTCGACATTGTCACCATCAGACATTCCCAAATTAGGAACGTCACGGGGTGAGATGCATCCTTCTAATTAAAACAAAACATTGCGGATGCTAGACACCTGACATGAAAATAGAAAATGCTCTAAAAGCTCAGCAGGTCTGGCAGCACTTGTGGTGAGAGAAAGAGAGCTAACATTTCAAGTTCAATATGACTTCTTCAGAACTGAAGAAGCAAGGAACTGCACAGAATGCATGGGGCTATGAGTAAAGGAGGCTACAGAGGAGAAACCAACAGAAATAAAGTAGTGGGTAGAGGAATCACTGTCTATCTTATATTAATGAACATTTGTGCCAGGAATATTAATTTACTCATCAGACCTTGTTTTGTATCTCCATATTACAACAAGAGCATCTAATTGGATTTGAGTCAATGGGAGGTCCGGGAGCTGGCAGCAATAAAGACGCAGTAACTTCGAAATGAAGGCGTTTAAACATCTGTCTAGCCTGCAAGTGTCCAGTAATATCTTTTAAAATCTCACAGCTTTTCTGGCACATGAAGTGCTCAAAGTGGGAGAGGGACTGAGCTACATGTGTGGTGCACTGGTGGTGGGAGAGGGTATGAGGAAGGGTAGTCCCAGCTTGAGAACTTCCCTGCTATCTCATGTCCTAATTTGCCTCAGGACACATTGACCCGTCCATCAGCACAACTCCTTCCTATGGGTTTTTTTGTCACAGTAAAAAGTTCAGAGGTTCTTGTGTGTGGCAGCGGCTTCTGGCATGTGATTGGTGTGTTTGGAGCTTCTAGCAGGAACACTGACTCCCATCCAGTTGTACATGCTGACCTGGACAGTCTCACATTTCAGCAATGCCTCCATTTTACCAACATCATCTTGTATTGGAATGGCTTGGTGGCTTTGCCGTCGCCTCTCCCTCACAATCTCCTTCAATATCTGCATCCCTACAATCCTCAAAAATATCTGTACTCTTCTAAATCTGGCCACTTGAAGAGTCTTCTCCCAGTTTCCATATTTGCACCACTCAATCTTAAGCACTGGAATTCCTTTCTGAACCTCTCCTTCTCTCTCAGTTGTCCTTTAAGGAGGCCTAGAACCTACTCTTTCGTTCATTTGTCCTAAAATCTCCTCATCTGGCACAATTTCCTATTTTCTCTGACCTTGCTGCATATTTTAAAACTTTAAAGGCTCTAAATGAATGCAAGATGTTATTGTCAAATGGAGCGAAGTTACATTGTGTCCTGAGTGGAAAAATTAGCCAGGGTTCCTGCTCCTGGTCACTGTCCACTGATCCCTATATTAGAGAGTGAGAGGGAATAATTCAGCCAGGTTTCCTGCTCCTGGTCACTGCCCACTGACCCCTATATTAGAGAGAGAGGGAAATCAGCCAGGGTTCCTGCTCCTGGTCACTGTCCACTGACCCCTATATTAGAGAGAGAGAGAGGGGGGGGAATCAGCCAGGGTTCCTGCTCCTGATCACTGTCCACTGACCCCCTATATTAGAGAGACAGAAGGGGCATATCAGCCAGGGTTCCTGCTCCTGGTCACTGTCCACTGACCCCGATATTAGAGAGAGAGAGAGAGGGGGGGGAAATCAGCCAGGGTTCCTGCTCCTGATCACTGTCCACTGACCTCTATATTAGAGAGAGTGGGAATAATTCAGCCAGGTTTCCTGCTCCTGGTCACTGCCCACTGACCCCTATATTAGAGAGAGAGAGGAGGGAAATCAGCCAGGGTTCCTGTTCCTGGTCACTGCCCACTTACCCCTATCTTAGAGAGGGGGGGGGATATCAGCCAGGGTTCCTGCTCCTGGTCACTGTCCACTGACCCCTATATTAGAGGGAGAGGGGGGAAATCAGCCAGGGTTCCTGCTCTTGGTCACTGCCCACTGACTCCTATATTAGAGAGGGGGGGGGGGGGAAATCAGCCAGGGTTCCTGTTCCTGGTCACTGCCCACTGACCCCTATATTAGAGAGAGAGGGGGGAAGTCAGCCAGGGTGCTTGCTCCTGGTCACTGACTACTGACCCCTATATTCGAGAAGAGGTGGGGGAGCGAAATCAGCCAGGGTTCCTGCTCCTGGTCACTGCCCACTGACCCCTATATTAGAGGGAGAGGGGAAATCAGCCAGGGTTCCTGCTCCTGGTCACTGTCCACTGACCCCTATATTAGAGGGAGAGGGGAAATCAGCCAGGGTTCCTGCTCCTGGTCACTGCCCACTGACCCCTATATTAGAGGGAGAGGGGAAATCAGCCAGGGTTCCTGCTCCTGGTCACTGCCCACTGACCCCTATATTAGAGAGAGAGGGAGGGGAATCAGCCAGGGTTCCTGCTCCTGGTCACTGCCCACTGACCCCTATATTAGAGAGGGGAGGGGGGAAATCAGCCAGGGTTCCTGGTCCTGCTCACTGTCCAGTGACTCCTACTGGAATAATCACTAGGAGAATAGTGTTGTCAAAACCTGAATAACTGGGAGCAACTGGTACGGATGGAAATTCCCCACCCCAAACGAACCACTCTTAAGTGACTAAAATTTAGAACTCAGGGAGGACACACCGGGCAGTTTTTAAAAACAACTGTTTTTATGATTGCACAGACCAGATTGAGCCTATTTACTTTAAGATGAGTCGTACCCTCTGGAGAAACAAATCTCTTCACGCAAATGTATTAATCCAACCTCACACAGCCTTGGAGGACCCTCCAGAAAACAAATTGAACCTGACTTCCCAGCGACTTACCAGAGATTTGTAATAGCAATGTATCGTGTTAAACTCCCAGAGGAGCCCTTGTGCAGTCCTTCCTTGAATTTAATTTAGTTGAGAGGCAGATGCATCAATAGAGACTTCTCAAAGTTCTGCATGGCCCTCAATCACAGCAAATGGAGGGCAAACTGCTTGCAGAAACTAGGCAGTTCCCCACTTCCCATCTGCCTTGCTTGGCTTTCTGACTGAGGATGTCTTTCAAGTTAAAGATTTAAAAAATTTCTTTCCCATGCTCAGAACATCTCGAAGTTCTTCACTGCCAACATTTGCTTGCATTAATATAGTAACTTTAACACAATACAATGTTCCAGGGCAGCCAAT
Organism: Chiloscyllium punctatum; assembly: GCF_047496795.1. Classification (NCBI taxonomy): domain Eukaryota; kingdom Metazoa; phylum Chordata; class Chondrichthyes; order Orectolobiformes; family Hemiscylliidae; genus Chiloscyllium; species Chiloscyllium punctatum. Next base: position 6,563,285 of record NC_092766.1, read on the forward strand.
GATCTTTCATAACCATTGTCTGTGGTCTTGGACAAATACTGATTTGGGTGTAGTATCATATATTACAGACAATGTCTCAAACAGCATGATCACCATCCCCAATTACGTCCTGTCCCACTGGCAGGTCAGACCGAGCACAAGTGACAGCATGGTAGTATGCACTTAGGGAGTTGCTATGGGGTGCTCAATATTGACTTTGGACCTCAGGAAGCCTCATGTCATCAGGTTAATCATGGGAAGGAAACTCTCACTGATTCTCATGTACCAGCCTCTCCCCAGCTTCCCAGCTGGTGAATTGGTATTCTCCCATGTCGAACACCACTTGGAGGAAGCACTGAAGTTGGCAGAATGTATCTAGGTAGGAGAGCTTCAATGTCTATCACTGAGAGCAGCTTGGCAGCACCACAACTCATAAAGCCGGTTGAGTGCTTGGAGACAAAGCTGCGAAACTGAGTTTAAAGCAGGTGGTAAGGGAACCAGGATCGGGAATAAAAGACTTGATCTCATCCTTACCAAAGGAAATTGGACATCTACAGCCTGCCGTGGGTGCATCTGTCTATGACAGGAAAGCTGGGAGAGATTATTGTACAACCCTTGTGAGACAAAGTCCTATCTTCACATTGAGAATACCATAAGATATAGGAGCAGAATCAGGCCATTCAGCCCACTGAATCTGCTCTACCATTCGATCATGGCTGGTATGTTTCTCAATCCCATTCTCCTGCCTTCCCCCCTCACCAATCAAGAATGCATCTATCCCTGTCTTAAAGACATTTAAAGACTTGGCCTCCTCTTACAGTTTTCTACGGCAGTGAGTTCCACAGTCATCATCCTCTGGTTGAAGAAATTCCTCCTCACTTCAGTTCTAAAGGCTGTCCCTTCACTCAGAGGTTGTGCGCTCCAGTCCTAGTCCCTCCTACTAGTGGAAACATCTTTTCCACATCCACTCTATCCAGACCTCTCTATATCCTGTGAGTTTCAATGAGATTCCACATCATCCTTCTAAGCTCCATCAAGTACAGACCTAGAGTATGACAAGCCCATCATCCCTGGCATCATTCTTGTGAATCTCCTCTGGACTTCCTCCAAGGCCAGCACATCCTTCCTTGGATATGGAGCCCAAAACTGCTCACAATATTCCAAATGCAGTCTGACCAGAGCCTTATACAGCCTCAGCAGCATGCCTTAGCTGCTCTTGTCTCCTAGCCCTCTCAAAATGAATGCTAACATTGTATTTGCCTTACTAACCACCAACTAATCCTGCAGGTTAACCTCAAGAAAATCCTGAACTAGGATTCCTAATTCCCTTTGTGCTTAAGATATCTGTAGCCATTCCCTGTTTAGACAATAGTTTACATCTCTATTCTTCCCACCAGAGTGCATAAAATCACTTTTTTCCACATTGTATTCCATCTGCCACCTCTTTGCCCTCTCTCCTAGCCTGAAAAGTCTTTCTGCACCCTCCAAGCTTTCTCAACACAACTTGTCCCTCCACCTATCTTTGTGCCATCTGCAAACTTAACAACAAAAACCTAAGTTCCTTCATCCAATTTGTTAATGTGTAATGTTAATGTATGACCATCCCATCCAGGAGATTTATCCACTTTCAGCTTCCCACCATCTTCTCCTTAGTATGGTCAGTAGACTCATCTCCACCCATGACTCTTTTGAAGTTCTAGTATGCCACTGGTGTCCACATTGATGCAAAGTACTATTCAGTTCCTCTGCCCTTTTCTTTTTTCCCCATTACTACTTCCTCAGCTCTTTTCCAACAGTCCAATGTACCCTCTTGCCCCTCTATTACCTTTTAGTTATCTAAGAAAAACTTGCAATCTTATTTACTAGCTTGAGAGATTTAACTTGATGCAGATTGTTATTTTATAGAGCTCTTTGACTCTTAATGGTAGACAGTGCTTCACACATTCAGGTGATTACAGTCCTTCACCTTGTCCCCTGTTATTGCTTTTTCAGTTGTCCTCTGCCAGTTTTTAAAAGCTTCCCAATCCTCTAGCTTCCCACTCATCGTCAGCAGGCTGTATGCTTTTTTTATTGCTCTCATGCTGTCCCGGATTTCCCTGGTCAGCCATGGTTGCCTCATCCTCCCCTTAGTATGTCCTTGGGATGAATTTCTGCTGTGCCTCCTGAATTACCCCCAGAAACTCCTGCCATTGCTGCTCCAGTGTCTTCCCTGCTAGGCTCCCCTTCTATTCAACTCTGACTAGCTCCTCCATCCAATCCTTGTCTTTTGTGGCATTATTATGACACTAAATGGGACAGACCTTGAACAGATCTAGCCATCAGCAGCAGCAGAAATGTACTCCAACACAATCTACAACCTCATGGCCCACCATATTCCACTGTACAGTGTCCATCAAGCTAGGGGATCAACCCTAGTTCAATGGAGAATGCAGCAGGTTATGCCAGGAGCAGTACCATATCAAGCATGCTGAAAAATGAGGTGTCAACCAGTCAATGCTACAACGCAGCAGGATACTTGTGTGAAAAATAGCAGAAGCAGCAAGTGATTTGCAGATTTAAATGATTCTCCAAGCAAGGCACCAATTTAAGCTCTACAGTCCTGCCACATTCATCAAGCACTGCCTCTGACACTGCAGTCCCTCAGCACTGACCCTCCAACAGTGGGGCACTCCCTCAGCACTGACTCTGCGACAGCGCCCGTTCTCTCAGCACTACCCTCCAATAGTGCCGTGCTCCCTCAGCACTGACTGTCTGACAGCGCCTGCTCCCTCAGCACTGACCCTCTGACAGTACTCGCTCCCTCAGCACTGACCCTCTGACAGTGCCTGATCCCTCAGCACTGACCTTCCAACAATGCAACACTCCGTCAGCACTGACCATCCGACAGTGCGGCGCTCCCTCAGCACTGACCCTTTGACAGTGCACGCTCCCTCAGCACTGACCCTCCGACAGTATCCGCTCCCTCAGCACTGACCCTCCGACAGTGCGGCGCTCCCTCAGCACTGACCCTCCGACAGTGCCCGCTCCCTCAGCACTGACCCTCCAACAGTGTCTGCTCCCTCAGCATTGACCCTTCGACAGTGCGGCATTCCCTTTGACCCTCCAACAATGCAGTGCTCCCTCAGCACTGACCCTCCACAGCGCGGCTCTCCCTCTGACCCTCCAACAATGCAGCGTCCTTCAGCACTGACCGTCTGACAGCGCCTGCTCCCTCAGCACTGACCATCCGACAATGCAACGCCCCCTCAGCACTGACCTTCCAACAATGCAGCACTCCCTCAGAACTGACCTTTCGACAATGTGGCGCTCCCTCAGCACCGACCCTCCAACAGCACAGCGCTCCCCTGACCCTCCGACAATGCGACATTCCCTCAGCATTGACCCTCTGACAGTGCCTGCTCCCTCAGCACTGACCCTCTGTCGGTGTCCGCTACTTCAGCACTGACTGTCTGACAGCGCCTTCTCCCTCAGCACTGACCCTCTGACAGTACTCGCTCCCTCAGCACTGACCCTCTGACAGTGCCCGATCCCTTAGCACTGACCTTCCGACAGGTCCCACTCCCTCAGCACTGACCCTCTGATAGTGCCTGCTCCCTCAGCACTGAACTGACTGTGTAGAAGGACTAGGTGGTCAGATGTTGCAGTAATCACCTGAATGTAAATCAAGCACCAAGGGTCAAGAAGCTGTATCAAATAACAATCTGCATTGTTAACTTTCTCAAAATTGTTGTGATTACAAAGTGCAGGCTGAAAGGGCAGCATAGATAGATTAATTAGGTAAAGATTTGCATGGTGTGGGCAGAGATCAGGGAAATGGGTCTTTCAAAGGGCTAGCACCAACATGTTGCATCAAATGACCTCCTTCTCTGGTGTATCATTTCATGAGAAATCCGATCAGTGGAATCTTTCTCCACATTAATTGAACAAATGTGTCTGATTTCTGTGGCTACCCAACCGTAGGGAACAGCTGTTCACTGCTGACATGCTTTTCAGACAGCTGGTTCAGATAGTTTCAGCCTGGAATTTTGAGGGTGTGGTTGGTGGGGAAGGAGATGCTTTTCTGCCCTCTGTTTTTGACAGGAAGTTCGATGTTTGTTGCTGAATTCAAAAAGGTATTTTGGGGCATGAATGAAACCTTCTTCCAAACCAATTGAGCCCCTCTCTCCCCTTCCCCATTCATGGTGAGTAGGGATATCTCCTACCAGGTCGATTTCACTCCAACACATTTCTGCTCTTTCTCAGTACCTGTCCACTATCTCAACCCAAGTGATCTGGATCAGTGTCAATGGGAGATATTTGATCACAATTGATCCCTAATGTCCCCTGATAGCAGGACAGTTTCTGGACTGGAGTCACAGGCATTAAGCACCAGTGGTTATATGTGAGTTAGATGGAAACCAGGCACATTCTTTTGCAGTGAGAGTTTTATTTCAACTCTCTGATCCCAAAACTCTACCAATCAAATTCTCACCCAATTATCCCAAAATTAACATTATCGCTTCTCGCTTGTTCCAGTTGGTCTCAGACATCCCTGCCAGACCACACTAGATGATGAAAACTAGGTCGTAATCAACAGAAGAAGCCCTGAATGAGATTTTCCTGTTATACGGCAGTAACGTTTCTTTATTTGAGCTTGGAATATGGGCATTGCACAACAAGGCCGGCCTTACTTTGCCTATCCCAAATTGACCTTTCAATGTCGTGGTGAACCTTCATCCTGAACCACTGCCAATATGGTGCAGGTGCTCCCACTGTGCTGTCACATACACTTTGGATTTTGACCCAGCGACAATAGAGGAATGGATGATACCTGTCCACTTTGAGATAATCTGAGAGCTGGAAGTGATCTTAGAGGTGCAAGTTTTTCCATAACAAAACTGCTTTTCTCAGTATAAGAAGGTGTCAAAGTGTATTCACAGAGTTATGGAGGGTTTGATAGTGTAGACAGGAAGAAACTGGCTGTTGGGACATCAATTGAAGGTAAGCTTTTTTTTGAGCATAACTGGAGAAAGAGATGTGGTCTTTCCATCTACCACTTAGGACAGATGTAAGGAAACCAAATCCCAAAGGGAGCAGTGATTTATACTGCATAAGAAAAGGGGCTTTTCTTTTTAAACAGCAATTGTTGTGATCTGAAGAGCACTACCTGAAAGGGCAGTGGAAGCGGATTCAATAGGAATCTTCAAAAACTGGAAATTAGACAAAAACTTGGAAAGGAAAAGCAATGCTGAGCTGTGTAAGAGGAACTAATTGGGTAACATGTAAAGAACCAATGCAGGTACCATGGATGCCTTCTGTACTGGAACATACTACGAAGCAATTGTCGAGGCCTCCCAGATGAGATCAGCTAGTTTAGCACAGACTGAGGAATAAACCCTGTGGTCTTCCCAGTCTGCACAGTCAATACTGATCTTGTTTTGCACGCTGTGTGTGTCCTTGGTGGACTGGAACATGAACCCCTGATGGGAGGAGGGGATACCCTTCGCTGGTAATCTCTCCCAGCTGATAGGCTTTGTTCCAAATATAGCCCTGGGAGTCAGGGTAGACAGTGGAATGCACTGAGTCACTGGCTAATGTTACCAAGATAAATTTACTCACACCTCACAGTCCCCAGCGGAAAGGCGGGGTTCCTTTCTAAAACTGATCAGCGAGAAACCAAGGGTTTGTCCGTTGTCAGGGTTTTCAGTGCTTTCATTTGACTATCAGGTAGCAGAGATTTTCAGCTGTTCCTGCTCTAATCTCTGGAGTGCCTTCCACTATGAGACTGCTCTGCCACACCTTTTAATATCCTCCTTGAACTAGCTCAGCTCCTCGACCAAATAAAATTCCGCCTTGTCTTCTTACTTTGTTACTCCTGTTCTCATTTATGATCCCTGCCTTGTTGCGCAAAGAATAAGGCAAGAAAAACCTACACTTCTGCAGTGACTTTCATGATCTCAAGAATTTCTTTTGTCCTTTTACAGGACATGGGCATTGCCGGTTGGCTCAGCGTTGATTTTGCACTTGAAAAAGTGGTGTTGAGCTGCCTTCTTGAACCACTGCAGGTGGAGTGCTAATGCCATTAGGGAGGGAGTTCCAGGATCTTGATCCAATGACAGTGATGGAATGATGATATATTTCCAAGTCAGGATGGTGAGTGGCTTGAAGAGGATCTTGTAGGGGTGGTGTTGCCTTGTATCTGCTGCTCTTGTCTTTCTGGATGGAAGTGATCATGGGTTTGGAGATGCTGTCTAAGAATCTCTAGTGAATTTCTACAGTGCATCTTGTAGATGATACACACTGCTGCTACTGAGTATAGGTGGTGGAGGAAGTGGATGTGGTGCCAATCAAGTGGGCTGCTTTATTCTGGATGGCATTGAGCGTTCCTGAGTGTTGTTGGAGTTGCACTCATCTAGGCAAGTAGAGAGTATTCCATCACACTCCTGACTTGTGCCTTGTCGATGGTGAACAGGCTTTGGAGAGTCAAGAGGTGAGTTACTTGCTACAGGATTCCCAGCCCCATCCTGTTTTTCGTGCCACTGTGTTTATGTGGCAAGTCCAATTGAGTTTCTGGTGAATGATAACCCCCCAGGATGTTAATAATGGGGTTCAGTGATGGTAACGCCATTGAATGTCAATTGGCAGTGATTAGATTGCCTCTTATTAGAGATGGTCGTTACCTGGCATTTGTGTTGTGCAAATGTTACCTGTCACTTGTCAGCCCAAGCCTGGATATTGTCCAGATGTTGTTGCATTTGAACATGGACTGTCACAAATGGTTTTGAACATTGTGCAATAATGAGCGAACACCCCTCCTTCTGACTTTACTATGGAAGGAAGGCCATTGATGAAGCAGCTGAAGATGTTTGGGCTGAGGACATTACCCTGAGGAACTCCTACACAGGTGTCCTGGAGTTCAGGTGACTGACCTCCAACAACCACAACCGTCTTCCTATGTGCCAGGTATGACTCCAACCAGCAGAGAATTTTCCCCAGAACCCATTGATTCCAGTTTGGCGAGGGCACCTTGGTGCCACACTTGGTCGAATCTGGCTTTGATGTCAAGGGTTGCCACTCTCACCTCACCTCTGGAATTCAGCTCTTTTGTCCATGTCTGAACCAAGGTATAATGAGGTCAGGAGCTGAGAGGCTGCTAGATAACACTGTTGATGACATCTTCCATCACTTTACAAATGATAGAGAGTAGACTGATGGGCAGTAATTACCTGGCTTGGATTTACCCAGCTTTTTATGCACAGGATGTACCTGGGCAATTTTCCACATTGTCAGGTAGATGTCAGTATTGTAACTTTATTGGAAGAACTTGGCTCAGAGAGCAGCAAGTTCTGGAGCTCACGTCTTCAGTACTATCGCTAGAATGTTGAGAAGGCCCATAGCTTTTGCAGTATCCGGTGTCTCCAACCATTTTTTGATATCACATGGAGTGAATCGAATTGGCTGAAGACTGGTATCTGTAATGCAGGGGACCACTGAAGGAGGAAAAAATATATCATCCAATCAACATTTCTGGCTGAAGACTGTTGCAAATCCTTCAGCCTTATCTTTTGCCCTGATGTGCAGGCTTCCGGAGCACTCAGGATGGGGATATTTGTGGAGCCTTTTCCTCCAGTGAGCTGTTTAATTTTCCACCATCATTCCTGACTGGATGTGGCACAACTGCAGAGCTAAGATCTGATCCATTGGCTGCAGGGTTGTTTTGCTCTGTCTATCACTTGCTGTTTATGCTTTTTGGTACGCAATTAGTCCTGTTTGATAGATTCACCAGGTTGCCACTCATGTTCAGGTATGTGTGGTGCTGCTCCTGGTGTGCCCTCCTGCACTCTCCATAGAACCAGGGTTGATCCCCTGACTTGAGGTATTGGTTGAGTGGGAGATATCCCGGGGCATGAGGTTATGGATTGTGCTGGAGTACAATTCTGCTGCTGTTGATGGCTCACAGTGCCTCATGAATGCCTCATCGAGTTGCTGGATCCGTTCGAATCTCTCACAGTTGGTGATAGCATGGTGATAGTGCCACACAATACAATGGAAATATTCTCAATGTGAAGTTGGGACTTTGTCTCCACAAGGACTGTGCAGTGGTCATTCTTACAATACATTTGCAGTTGGCAGGTTGTTAAGGATGATGTCAAGTATATTTTTTCCTCTTGTTGCTTCCCTCATCATAATGCAGACCCAGTCGAGCAGCAATGTCCTTTATGACCCAACCAACTTGATCAGCAATGCTGCTGCAGAGCCACTCTTGGTGTTGGAATCCCCCACCCAGAGTACATGTTGTGCCCTTGCCACCCTCAGTGCTTCCTCTAAGTGTTGTTCAAATGGAACAGTACTGATTCATCAACTGAGGGAGGATAGTATGTGGTTATCAGCAGGACATTTCCTTGCCCATGTTTAACCTGAAGCCATGAGATTTCCTGGGGTCTGAAGTCAATATTGAGGACTCCCAGGGCACCTCCCTCCCACTGTATACTATGTGCACCACCACCTCTGCGGGGTCTGTCCTGCTGGTGGAACAGGACATATCCAGGAATGATGGCATTGCCCTAAGGTGTGATTCTGTAATTATGACGATGTCAGGCTGTTGCCTGAGTATTCTATGAGACAGCTCTCCCAATTTTGGCACGAGCCCCCAGATGTTAGTAAGGAGGACTTTGCAGCGTTGACGGGGCTGTTTCTGCTGTTGTCTTTTCTGGTGTCTAAATCAATGCCAGGCAATCCGTCCAGTTTCATTTCTTTGTTGAGACTTTGTAGCAATTGATACAACTGAGTATCTTGCTAGGCATTTCAGAGGGAGTTGAGAGTTAACCACATTGCTGTGGGTGTGTAGTCACATGTCGGCCAGATGATGAGAGGATGGCAGATTTCCTTCCCTGAAGGACACTAGTGAAACAGCTGGGTTTCATGGTCATTAGTAGATTCTTCATTCCAGATATTCTTTATTCAATTCAAATTCCACCATCTGCTGTGCCAGGATTTGAACCCTGGTCCCCATGTATTATAAAACCCTTCCGTTAAGAGCAGACCCTATTGTAATGCAGGGAATACGCAGCCAGATCTCACAAACAGCATCACAATAATAAATAGATAATTAAGCAATAGTGACTTTGAGGTAAATAGCAAGGTCCAATTTGCTCTCTTAGTCATAAATGATACCATCGACACTAAGAAGGCTAATTTAAGAGTAAAAGTTGTATAGGCTAGCCTTGTATTCTCTTGTGATTACAGAGGATCAAATCATAATCTAATTGAGGTGTTTAAGATGATTAAAGGATTCAATAAGACATTCTCTGATAAGGAGAATTCATTATTGGGAGGCAAAAACATAAAATCTGAGTGAGGCCATTTAAGGGTGATGTCAGGAAGCACCTCTTCACACACGGGGCAGTGGAATTCTGGAACCGTAACCTCAAAAAGCTGACAAAATACATCAGAACAAAGAGGAGTGGCTTTTTGTTTAGCGATAGATTGCAGAACCAGGGCCATTGTCTCATTGATTTGTGCAGCCAGCTTGAAGGGCTGATCAAGTTTCTCTTGTTCCCATCTCTCTGTCTCCCACTTTGAATGCACAGCCCCTTCCTGGATTACAGTCCCCAAGCTGCAGTTTCCAGGTAAATTACTGCGAAGGTTCACTTACCATGATCCCAGTCAACAAGCAGACACCTTTCCCACAATAAGTGTTGGGCACCATGTCACCATAGCCGATGGACAAAAAGGTGATTGAGATGAGCCACATCGCTCCCAGAAAGTTACTGGTGACATCCTGGTTGTCATGGTATCTGGTGACACAGACAAAGAAAGTTAGAACAACCTGAGGTGACCATAATTGACAAGACTATTTCAGTGGTTTCCTGTTTACTTTCAAACAATGTGCCAAGACAGAAACAAGAAGCATTTTTCAGACTGTCCCCCAAGTATTTGAAGTTACCAATGAACTTTGAAGAATTATCACTGTTGTTAAGGGAAGAAACACAGCAGCCAATTTGCACACATCAAGCTCCCACAAACAATGTGATAATGCTGAGATAACTATAAGTCTCTGAGTCAGAAGATTAAGGCTTCAAGTCCAGCAATGACTTAAATCTACGACCCAGACTGACAGTGTCAGTGAAGCACTGAGGGAGGCCTAACTTTCAGTTCATTAAAGGTTACTATGCAAACTAAGAGCTCACAGGGTAGGGAAAGAATAACATCCCAGTGTGGATAGAAGATCGATTAGCTATCAGGAAAAAACAGAGTAGGGACCAATGAGTTAATTTCAGCTTCGCAAGGCGGAGCTGGACGAGTGCTACAGAAACCAGTGCTGAATGAATATCAATGACTTGGATGAAGGGATCGTATGTAAGCTTGCTAATTTTATTGATGGTACAAAGGAGAGTAAGTTCTAATAAGGACATAAGGAGTCTGCAAAGGGATATAGACAGGTTATGTGAGTAAGAAACAATCTGGCCGATGAAGTCTAATGTGGAAAAATGTGATCTTGTCCACTTTGCCAGGAAGAATAGAAAAGTCACGTTATTTAAATGGAGAGAGATTGCAAAACTCAGTGGTACCGAGGGATCTGAGTGTCCTGGTACATGAATTACAAAAGGTTGGTATGCAGGTACAGCAAGTGATTAGGGAAGCATAGGGAATGTTGTCACTTATTGTAAGGGAAATTAAATATACAAGTAAGAAATAGTGGAAATGCTGGAAAAGCCTGGTAGCATTTGTGGAGAGAAGGAAACTAAGTTAATGTTTCGAGTCTGGTATGACTCTTCTTCAGGACTAAACAGTAACCCCCAACTCATTCTGCATTCTCACATATCCCTTCCACATCTTCTCTGTCTAATCCCCTCAGGATCTTATTTATTTCAATCAAGTTTCCTCTGAGTCTTCTAAACTCCAGCAGATATAAGCCTAGACTGTCCAACCTGTCCATCCATTCCAGGTATTAGTCTGGTAAACATTGTCTGAATTGCTTTCAACACATGTACATTGTTCTTAAGTAAGTATTCAGTACACTGTTTTATCAATACCCTGTAGAACTAAAGTATAACCTCCCTCTTTTTATATTCAACTCCCTTTGCAATATACAATAACATTCTGTTAACGTATCTTATTACTTATGGTATCCATATACATTAACCTTTTATAATTTAGGCATTATGGAATCTAGATCTCTCTGCATCTTGGAGCTTGACAATTTCTCAGCATTTGGGTAATATGCTTCTCTCGATCCATCAATCTCACACCTCAATATACACTTCTCCTCAGATCTCAGAGCTTCCATTGGGGCGGCATGGTGGCTCAGTGGTTCAATTCCAGCCTCGAGCAACTGACTGTGTGGTGTTTGCATGTTCTCCCCGTGTTTGCGTAGGATTCTGCTGGATGCTCCAGTTTCCTCCCACAGTCCACAGATTTGTGCGAGTTAGGTGTATTGAACATGCTAACTTACCCATAGTGTTCAGGGATGTGTAGATTAGGTGCATTAGCCATGGGAAATGCAGGATTACAGGAGTAGGTAGGGGTGGGGATCTGGATGTGATGCTGTTGGACCAAATGGCCTGGTTGATGTAGACTTTGATGGACCAATTGGCCTGTTTCCACACTATGGATTCTATAAAAACCATTAGCAAATCTGAACACGGCTCCAGCTCATTCAGCCGGATCTCATCATCATGTCAATCTCATAACATTCAAACCCACACTCAGCCTGAGTGATAAAGAATATTTTAAATAGTATTTAACAAAGAGAAAAATGTGCGATAGCTCATTAGTTTGATTTTGCAATCTGAGAGGCAGAACTGTCTCACTCTTCAAAATAATACCTTTCATGGCTATTTGAGAAGGTGGACAGGGCTTGGTTTAATGTCTTATCCAAATGAAAGCACTTCTGACAGTGCAGCATTCCCTCTTTACTGCTTCTCCAAGAGAGCAATATTCTCTTAGCACTGACCCTCCAACAACACAGCACACCCTCAGCACACATTGTTTGGCAGTGTGCAGCTCCCTCAGCACTGATCCTCCGACAGCGTGATGCACCCTCAATGCCAACCCTCCAACAGCACAGCACACTCTCACTACTGATGGTACAGCACTCCCTCAGCGTTGACCCTCCGACAGTGCCTGCTCCCTCAGCACTGACCCTCCGACAGGGCCCACTCCCTCAGCGCTGACCCTCCGACAGTGCCCACTCCCTCAGCACTGACCCTCTGACAGGGCCCACTCCGTCAGCACTGACCCTCTGACAGTGCCCACTCCCTCAGCACTGACCCTCCGACAGTGCCCACTCCCTCAGCACTGACCCCCCAACAGTGCCCACTCCCTCAGCACTGACCCTCCAACAGTGCCCACTCCCTCAGCACTGACCCTCCAACAGTGCCCGCTTCCTCAGCACTGACCCTCCGACAGTGCCCACTCCCTCAGCATTGACACTCCAACTGTGCCCGCTCCCTTAATATTGACCCTCCAATAGTGCTCGCTTCCTCAGCACTGACCCTCCGACAGCATGATGCATCCTCAATACCTACCCTCAGACAGTACAGCACACTCTCACTACTGATACTCTGATGATGCAGCACTCCCTCGGCACTGATCCTCCAACAGTGCCTGCTCCTTCAGCCCTGATCCTCTGACAGTGTCTGTTCTCTCAACACTGATCCTCCGACAGTGCCTGCTCCTTCTTAGTTAACCCTCCAACAGTCTGGCGCTTCCTCAGCATTGATTCTCCAACAGTGCCCACTCCCTCAGCGCTGACCCTCCGACAGTGCCCGCTCCCTCAGCGCTGACCCTCCGACAGTGCCCGCTCCCTCAGCACTGACCCTCCGACAGTGCCCGCTCCCTCAGCGCTGACCCTCCGACAGTGCCCGCTCCCTCAGCACTGACCCTCCGGCAATGCAGCACTCCCTCAGCACTGACCCTCCAACAGTGCGGCACTCCCTCAGCACTGACCCTCCGACAGTGCCCGCTTCCTCAGCATTGACCCTCTGACAGTGCGGCGCTCCCTCAGCGCTGACCCTCCGACAGTGCCCGCTCCCTCAGCACTGACCCTCCGGCAATGCAGCACTCCCTCAGCACTGACCCTCCAACAGTGCGGCACTCCCTCAGCACTGACCCTCCGACAATGCAACACTCCCTCAGCACTGACCCTCCAACAGTGTGGCACTCCCTCAGCACTGACCCTCCGACAATGCAACACTCCCTCAGCACTGACCCTCTGACAGCACAGCACTCCCTCAGTGCCAACCTTCTGATAGCATAACACATCTTCAGTGCCTCCCCTCCCACTCAGCCCCTCAAGTATGCACTGCCTTTTAATCAGATCATAGGGCAGCCTGCCTCTCTGACACTTCAGCACTCCTTCAGTGTTGTCCCAGAGTTTGTGCTTAAAGTTACAGAGTGGAGCCTGAGGCTGTAACTTTCTGGCAGTTTAGGGTTCTAGAGTTTGTTTTTATCTCTCAAGATATTGTCAAGATCCCTCATAAGTGATAGTGGTTAGTTTTATTGACCACACATGGACTGTAACTGTACTGGTCTATCTTTTTCAGTCTGGCAAGAATAAAACATTCACTAGTTTTGTAAACATAAATGCAGTGTGAAATTGAATAAAGTTGTTTCAGTCTTGAGGCAACAGAGATTTCAGCCTTAAGCTATGTCTTTGAAACCTGGTTATAACTGGGATTCGTCACAGCAAACTCAATTAATGGAATGAGTGTTACAGATGGGATAGTTCTGGTGCTGCTGGACTGAATTAACTTGTCACTTGACAATTACTCTGTGGCTCAAAATGAAAAAGAAAAGATTTCTTTATATAGTGGCCTTCTGGATCTTTCGGAAAGATCCCAAAGCAAATGAATTGCAATGAAGAACAATGAGTATTATTCTGTAGGGAAACACTGCAGGCGTTTTGTACTGAGCAAGGTCCCAAATAATTCCATGACTAGGACATCTGTTTCAGTGATGTTAGTTTGAGGGACAGGTATTGACCCAGAACACTGGAGAATCTCCAACTCTCATCTGAATCATACAGCAGGGTCTTTAATTCAGACAGATGGTTTAATCGGCTTATATGAAAATGCAGCTATCACAGTTGAACAGCACCTCAGTCTTGCACTGAGAGCCATGTCTTGGGTTTTGGACTCAAGTTTTGAAATGAAGCTTAGTTCTCTGGCCAGCTTACATTTTTAGTCTTGCGTGTTTAGGATGATGTGCAGACAAGAGTGAGTGACTGGTATGACTCAGAGAAACTGGAGGGGAACAGAGCATCAGCCAAATGTGTTGATTTATGCATTCGTTTGACAACAAGGCTTTAGCCCATGTGTTGGGGTCACTTAGTCCATTCTTGTTTGGTTTGCAAATCCCTGAAATCTGGGAACATAAGTTATCCCATTAACCCAGAGAGAATACCTCAAAATCAATACCAAGCATTTCAATATTGCAATGGGAGCTCACATAAGACCCACAAACATATTCTTGAGCAGTCATCTCAAATCTAGTCAAGGTGAGTCAACAGCCTTTAATGTGGGACTGACTGGGCAATTTCTCTCAATACTGGCATGATTTCTACTGCTGTGGGCAACAAAATGCACGAGGTAGTAATTACACAACTACACAAGTCCAAGAGTTTCTCACTGCATCTGACTCTCATCATCTGTCTCTCTCCTTGTTTATTTTCTGTATGAGAACGGGAATCTTTCCTTCTGTTTGTGTGGGTGTTTCTCCTTCCCTCCTTGCATCTGTCCCTGCCTGTCTCTTGAACAATTCATCAATACATGTGTACATCTCCCAGAATTCCACTGTGTCAGTCTGTGTGTATACATTTCCCACTGCCTCACTGTGTCAATTTTTCTCGCACTAGTTTGTGTATGTGTGTTTATCTGTGTCTGTGTGAGTGTACATCTCCCACTGCCTCACTGTGGCAGTCTCTCTGGTCACTAGTTTGTCTGTGTCTGTGAGTGCACTTCTCCCTCTGCTTCACTGTGTCAGTCTCTCTCCTCACTAGTTTGTCTGTGTGTGTGTCTACATCTCCCACTGCCTCATTGTGTCAGTCTCTCTCCTCACTAGTTTGTGTGTGTCTGTTTGTGTGTGTGTGTGTGTGTGTGTGTCTATCTCCCACTGCCTCATTGTGTCAGTCTCTCTCCTCACTAGTTTGTGTGTGTCTGTTTGTGTGTGTGTGTGTGTGTGTGTCTATCTTCCACTGCCTCATTGTGTCAGTCTCTCTCCTCACTAGTTTGTGTGTGTCTGTTTGTGTGTGTGTGTCTACATCTCCCACTGCCTCATTGTGTCAGTCTCTCTCCTCACTAGTTTGTGTGTGTCTGTTTGTGTGTGTGTGTGTGTGTGTGTCTATCTCCCACTGCCTCATTGTGTCAGTCTCTCTCCTCACTAGTTTGTGTGTGTCTGTTTGTGTGTGTGTGTGTGTGTCTATCTCCCACTGCCTCATTGTGTCAGTCTCTCTCCTCACTAGTTTGTGAGTGTGCATTTCCCACTGCCTTACTGTGTCAGTCTCTCTCCTCACTAGTTTGTGAGTGTGCATTTCCCACTGCCTTATTGTGTCAGTCTCTCTCCTCACTAGTTTGTGAGTGTGCATTTCCCATTGCCTTACTGTGTCAGTCTCTCTCCTCACTAGTTTGTGAGTGTGCATTTCCCACTGCCTTACTGTGTCAGTCTCTCTCCTCACTAGTTTGTGAGTGTGCATTTCCCACTGCCTCATTGTGTCAGTCTCTCTCCTCACTAGTTTGTGTGTGTGCATTTCCCATTGCCTTACTGTGTCAGTCTCTCTCCTCACTAGTTTGTGAGTGTGCATTTCCCACTGCCTCACTGTGTCAGTCTCTCTCCTCACTAGTTTGCCTGTGTGTGTGAATGTACATCTCCCATTGCCTCACTGTGTCAGTCTCTCTCCTCACTAGTTTGCCTGTGTGTGTGAATGTACATCTCCCATTGCCTCACTGTGTCAGTCTCTCTCCTCACTAGTTTGCCTGTGTGTGTGAATGTATATCTCCCATTGCCTTACTGTGTCAGTCTCTCTCCTCACTAGTTTGCCTGTGTGTGTGAATGTACATCTCCCATTGCCTCACTGTGTCAGTCTCTCTCCTCACTAGTTTGTCTGTGTGTGTGTGTGTGTGTGTGTGTCTACAACTCCCACTGGCTCACTGTGTCAGTCTCTCTCCTCACTAGTTTGTGTGTGTGTGTGTGTGTGTGTGTGTGTGTATCTCCCACTGCCTCATTGTCAGTCTCTCTCCAAAATAGTTTGTCTATGTGTGTGTGTATGTATACATTTCCCACTGCCTCACTGTGTCAATCTTTCTTCCAAATAATTTGTCTATGTATGCGTGTGGACGTCTCCCACTGCCTCACTCTCACTCTCTCTCCTCAATAGTTTGCCTGTGTGTGTGAGTCTATGCCTACCATGGCCTCACTGTGTCAGTCTCTCTCCTCAATAGCTTTTCTGTGTGAGTGTGTATGTGAGACATAGAATAGGATAGTGTAGAACAAGCCCTTCGGCCCAACAACTCCACACCAACCCTGTAAAGAGTAATCCACCCAGACCTATTCCCCAACTGCCCTACATTTACCCCAGACTAATACACATAACCTACACATTCCTGAACTATGGGCAATTTTAACATGGCCAATTCACCTAACCTGCAGATCTTTGGATTCTGGGAGGAAACCAGAGCACCTATGAGAATCCACACAGACACCAGGAGGATGTGCAAACTCCACACAGACAGTTGCCCGAGACGCACATTGAACCTGGGTCCCTGGCACTGTGAGGCAGCAGAGCTAGCCACTGTGCCGCACACCGTATGTGCGTGTGTATACATCTCACAGTTTCAGTCTCTCTCCTCACTAGTTTTGTGTGT
Source organism: Chiloscyllium punctatum (assembly GCF_047496795.1). Lineage (NCBI taxonomy): Eukaryota > Metazoa > Chordata > Chondrichthyes > Orectolobiformes > Hemiscylliidae > Chiloscyllium > Chiloscyllium punctatum. The sequence continues at coordinate 6,580,105 of NC_092766.1, forward strand.
GTGTGTGTGTGTGTGAGTGCACATCTACCACTGCCCCACTGTGTCAGTCTCTCTCCTCACTAGTGTGTGTCTGTGTGTGTGTGTGTGTGTGTGTGTCCATCTACCACTGCTGTACTGTGTCAGTCTCTCTCCTCACTAGTGTGTGTCTGTGTGTGTGTGTGTGTGTGTGTGTCCATCTACCACTGCTGTACTGTGTCAGTCTCTCTCCTCACTAGTGTGTGTCTGTGTGTGTGTGTGTGTGTGTGTGTCCATCTACCACTGCTGATTAGATTAGATTAGATTAGATTACTTACAGTGTGGAAACAGGCCCTTCGGCCCAACAAGTCCACACCGTCCCGCCGAAGCGTAACCCACCCATACCCCTACATCTACATCTACCCCTTACCTAACACAACGGGCAATTTAGCATGGCCAATTCACCTGACCTGCACATCTTTGGACTGTGGGAGGAAACCAGAGCACCCGGTACTGTACTGTGTCAGTCTGTCTCCTCACTAATTTGTCTGTGTGAGTGTGTACATCTCCCTCTCCCTCACTGTGTCAGTCTCTCTCCTCACTACGGTGTATATGTGTGTCTGTCTGTCTGTCTGACTGTTTGTCCATTTGGGAGAGAGACTGACACAGTGAGGCAGTGGGCGATGTACACACACACATACACTCACACACACACATACACAGAGAATACTGAGGAGACAGACTGACACAGTGAGGCAGTGGGCAATGTACACACACACAGAGAAACTCCCCCAATGTGTCAGTCTCAGTTCTCACTAGTTTGTGTGTGTGTGTATATATACATCTCCCACTGCCTCACTGTGTCAGTCTCACTCCTCCCCAGTTTCTGTGTGTGTGTATGTTCATCTCTGACTGCCTCACAGTTTCAGTCTCTCCCCTCACTAATTTTGTGTGTGTGTGTGTGTGTGTACACATCTCCCACTGGCTCACTGTTCACTCTCTCTCCTCACTGGTTGGTCTGTGTCTGTGTGTGAGAGAGATAGAGGGAGAGTGTGTACATCTCCCACTGCCTCACTGTGTCAGTCTCACTCCTCACAAGTTTTTCTGTGTGTTTGTACATCTCCCACTGCCTCACTGTGTCAGTCTGTCTCCTCGCTGTTCTCTGTGTATGTGCGTGTGTGTGTGTTATATGTGTGTGTACATCTCCCCCTGCCTCACTGTGTCAGTCTGTCTCCTCACATTCTCTGTGTATGTGCGTGTGTGTATGTGTGTGTGCACATCTCTCACTGCCTCACTGTGTCAGTCTCTCTCCAAAATAGTTTGTCAATGTGTGTGTGTCTACATCTCCCACTGCCTCATTGTGTCCGTATCTCTCCTCAATAGTTTTTCTGTGTGAGTGTGTGTGTGAGACATAGAATGGTATAGAATCCCTACAGTGTGGAAACAGGCCCTTCGGCCCAACAGCTCCACACTGACACTGCAAAGGGTAACCCACCCAGACCCATTCCCCTACTGCTCTACATTTACCCCAGACTAATACACCTAACCATCACATTCCTGAACTATAGGCAATTTTACCATGGCCAACTCACCAAACCAATGCATCTTTGGATTCTGGGAGGAAACCGGAGCACCCGGAGGAAACTGGAGCACCCAGAAGAAACCCACGCAGACACGGGGAGGATGTGCAAATGCCACACAGGCAATTGCCCGACACTCACGTGTCAGTCTCTCTCTTCATTAGTTTGTGTGTGTGTGTGTATATACATCTTTCACACCCCACTGTGTCAGTCTCGCTCCTCACGATTTTCTCTGTGTGAGTGTACATCTCCCACTGGCCCACTGTGTCAGTCTCTCCCCTCAATAATTTGTCTGTGTATGTACACCTCCAACTGCCTCACTCTCTCTCCTCACTAGTTTGCCTGTGTGTGTACACCTCCCACTGCCTTCCTCTCTCTCCTCAATAGTTGTCTGTGCGTGTGAGTCTACGTCTCCCGCTGCCTCACTGTGTCAGTCTCTATCCTCAATAGTTTGTCTGTATGAACGTGTGTACGACATAGAATGGTATAGAATCCCTCTAGTGTGGAAGCAGGCTCTTTGGCCCAACAACTCCACACTGACCCTGCAAAGAGTAAACCACCCAGATCAATTCCCTTACTGATCTATTTTTACTGCAGACTTATACACCTAACCTACACTTTGCTGAACTACGGGCAATTTTTACATGGCCAATTCACCTAACCTGCACATCCTTGGGTTCTGGGAGGAAACTGAAGCACCCAGAGGAAAGTAAAGCAAACACAGAGAGGATGTGCAAACTCCACACAAACAGCCACCCAAGGCAGGAATTGAGCCATAGTGCCTGTGTGTGTGTGTCTGTCTGTCTGGGTTAGAATGGGATATTTGCTCCAACCTGGAGTGTGTTAGAAGGGGGGGTCTTGCTCCCAACAGGTGTGGGTTAGAATGGGGGAGTCGCTCCCAACTGGTGTGTGTTAGAATGGGGGACTCCTTCCCACCTGGTATGGGTTAGAATGGGGTCTCTCTCCCACCTGGTGTGGGTTAGAATGGGGGACTCACTCCCAATTAGTGTCGGTTAGAATGGGGGTCGCACACCCACCTGGTGTGGGTTAGAATGGGGAACTAGCTCCCACCCGTTGCGAGTTAGAATGGTGAACCTGCACCCACCTGGTGTGGGGTAGAATGGGGGACTCGCTCCCACCTGGTATAGCTTAGAATGGAGAACTTGCTCCCTCTTTGTGTGGATAAGAATGGGGGAATCGCTCCACTTTGTGTGGGTTAGAATGGGGTACTCGCTCCCACTTGGTGTGGTTTAGAATGGGAGACTCGCTCCCACTTTGTGTGGGTTAGAATGGGGGACTCGCTCCCACTTTGTCTGGGTTAGAATGGGGAACTAGCTCCCACCTGGTGCAGGTGAGAATGGGGAACCCGCTCCCATCTGGTGTGGGTAGAATGGGGGACTTGCTCCTACGTGGTGTGGGTTAGAATGGGGGATCTCGCACCCGCCTGGTGTGGGTTAGAACAGGGGACTTGCTCCCAGCTGGTGTGGGTTAGAATGGGGGACTCGCTCCCACTTTGTCTGGGTTAGAATGGGGGACATCCTCCCACTTTGTGTGGGTTAGAATGGGGGACATCCTCCCACTTTGTGTGGGTTAGAATGGGGGACCCGCTCCCACATGGTGTGGGTTAGAAAGGGGGACAACACCCACCTGGTGTGGGTTAGAATGGGGGACTCTCTCCCACCTGGTGTGGGTTAGAGTGGGGGACTCTCTCCCACCTGGTGTGGGTTAGAATGGGGGACTTGCTCTCACCTGGTGTAGGTTAGAATGGGGGACTCGCTCCCATTTTGTGTGGGTTAGAACAGGGGACTCGCTCCCACTTTGTGTGGGTTAGAATGGGAGACTCGCTCCCACTTTGTGTGGGTTAGAATGGGAGACTCGCTCCCACTTTGTGTGGGTTAGAATGGGGGACTCGCTCCCACTTTGTGTGGGTTAGAATGGGGGACTCGCTCCCACTTTGTGTGGGTTAGAATGGGGGACTTGCTCCCACGTGGTGTGGGTTAGCTTAGGGGACTCATCCCCACCAGGTGTGGGTTAGAATGGGGCACGCGCTCCCATCGGATGTGGGTTAGAATGGGGAACTCGCTCCCATTTTGTGTGGGTTAGAATGGGGAACTCGCTCACACTTTGTGTGGGTTAGAATGGGGACTCGTTCCCATTTTGTGTGGGTTAGAATGGTGACTCGCTCCCACATGGTGTGGGTTAGAGTGGGGGACGCGCTCCTAGCTGGTGTGGGTTAGAATGGGGGACCTGTTCCCACCAGGTGCGGGTTAAAATGGGGAAATCGCTCCCACTTCATGTCAGTTCGAATGGAGGACTTGCTCCCACCTGGTGTGGGTTAGAATCGGGGCTCACCTGCGCCTGGTGTGGGTTAGAATGGGGAATTCACTCCCACCTAGTGTGGGTTAGAGTGGGGAACTCGCTCCCTCTTTGTGTGGGTTAGAATGGGGGACTCGCTCCCTCTTTATGTGGGTTAGAATGGGGGACTCGCTCCCTCTTTGTGTGGGTTAGAATGGGGGACTCGCACCCACTTGGTGTGGGTTAGAATGGGAGACTCGCTCCCACCTGGTGTGAGTTAGAATGGGGACTCGTTCCCACATGGTGTTGTTTAGAATGGGAGACGTGTTCCCGCCAGGTGCGGGTTAGAATGGGGAAATCGCTCGCACTTCATGTGGGTAGAATGGGGGACTTGCTCCCACTTGGAGTGGGTGAGAATGGGGGACTCGCTCCCGCCTGGTATGCATTAGAATGGGTGACTTGCACCCACTTTGTGTGGGTTAGAACGGGGGACTCGCTCCCACTTTGTGTGGGTTAGAATGGGGGCACTCGCTCCCATCTGGGGTGGATTAGAATGGGGAACACACTCCCATTTTGTGTGGGTTAGAATGGGGGACTCGCTCCCAACTGGTGTGGGTTAGAATCGTGGGCTCACTCCCAACTGGTGTGGGTTAGATTTGGGGACTCGCTACAACATGGTGTGGGTTAGAATGGGAGACTTGATCCCGCCAGGTGCAGGTTATAATGGAGAAATCGTTCCCAATTCATGTCAATTAGAATGGGGGACTCGCTCCCACTTTGTGTGGGTTAGAATGGGGGAATCGCTTCCACTTTGTGTGGGTTAGAATGGGGAACTCGCTCGCACTTTGTGTGGGTGAGAATGGGGGACTCGCTCCCACTTTGTGTGGGTTAGAATGGGGGACTCGCTCCCACTTTGTGTGGGTGAGAATGGGGGACTCGCTCCCACTTTGTGTGGGTTAGAATGGGGGAATCGCTTCCACCTGGTGTGGGTGAGAATCAGGGGCTCACCCCCACCTGGTGTGGGTTAGAATGGGGAACTTGCTCCCACTTTGTGTCGGTTAGAATGGGGAACTCGCTCCCACTTTGTGTGGGTTAGAATGGGGAACTCGCTCCCACTTTGTGTGGGTGAGAATGGGGGACTCGCTCCCGCCTGGTATGCATTAGAATGGGTGACTTGCACCCACTTTGTGTGGGTTAGAACGGGGGACTCGCACCCACTTGGTGTGGGTTAGAATGGGAGACTCGCTTCCACCTGGTGTGGGTGAGAATCGGGGGCTCACCCCCACCTGGTGTGGGTTAGAATGGTGAACTCACTCCAACTTTTTATGGGTTAGAATGGGGGACTCGCTCCCACTTTGTGTGGGTTAGAATGGGGGACCCGCTCCGACTTTGTGTGGGTTAGAATGGGGGACTCGCTCCAACTTTTAATGGGTTAGAATGGGGGACTCGCTCCAACTTTTTATGGGTTAGAATGGGGGTACCCGCTCCCACTTTGTGTGGGTTAGAATGGGGGACTCGCTCCCACTTTGTGTGGGTTAGAATGGGGGACTCGCTCCCAGGTGGTGTAGGTTAGAATTGGGAGCTCACCCCCACTGGTGTGGGTTAGAATGGGGGACTCGCTCCCACCTGGTGTGGGTTAGAATGGGGGACTCGCTCCCACTTTGTGTGGGTTAGAATGGGGGACTCGCTCCCTCTTAGTATGGGTTAGAATGGGGGACTCGCTCCAACTTTTTGTGGGTTAGAACGAGGGACTCACTCCCACTTAGTGTGGGTTAGAATGGGGGACTCGCTCCCTCTTTGTGTGGGTTAGAATGGGGGACTCGCTCCCTCTTTGTGTGGGTTAGAATGGGGGACTCGCTCCCTCTTTGTGTGGGTTAGAATGGGGAACTCGCTCCTACCTGGTGTGGGTTAGAATGGGGGACTCGCTCCCTCTTTATATGAGTTAGAATGATGGACTCGGTCCCACCTGGTGTGGGTTAGAATGGGGAACTCGCTCCCTCTTTGTGTGGGTTAGAATGGGGGACTCGCTCCCACCTGGTGTGGGTTAGAATGGGGGACTCGCTCCCACTTTGTGTGGGTTAGAATGGGGGACTCGCTCCCACTTTGTGTGGGTTAGAATGGGGGACTCACTCCCACCTGGTGTGGGTTAGAATGGGGGACTCGCTCCCACTTTGTGTGGGTTAGAATGGGGGACTCACTCCCACTTTGTGTGGGTTAGAATGGGGGACTCACTCCCACTTTGTGTGGGTTAGAATGGGGGACTCACTCCCACCTGGTGTGGGTTAGAATGGGGAACTCGCTCCCACTTTGTGTGGGTTAGAATGGGGGACATGCTCCCACTTTGTGTGGGTTAGAATGGGGGACTCACTCCCACCTGGTGTGGGTTAGAATGGGGAACTCGCTCCCTCTTTGTGTGGGTTAGAATGGGGACTCGCTCCCACATGGTGTGGGTTAGAGTGGGGGACGCGCCCCTAGCTGGTGTGGGTTAGAATGGGAGACTTGTTCCCGCCAGGTGCGGGTTAAAGGTGGAAATCGCTCCCACTTAATGTGTGTAGAATGGGGGACTCACTCCCACTTGGGGTGGGTGAGAATGGGGGACTCGCTCCCGCCTGGTGTGCGTTAGAATGGGAGACTCGCTCCCACTTAATGTGTGTAGAATGGGAGACTCGCTCCCACTTTGTGTGGGTTAGAATGGGGGACTCGCTCCCGCCTGGTGTGCGTTAGAATGGGAGACTCGCTCCCACTTTGTGTGGGTTAGAACGGGGGACTCGCTCCCAGGTGGTGTAGGTTAGAATCGGGAGCTCACCCCCACTGGTGTGGGTTAGAATGGGGAATTCGCTCTGACTTTTTGTGGGTTAGAATGGGGGACTCGCTCCCACCTGGTGTGGGTTAGAATGGGGGACTTGCTCCCACCTGGTGTGGGTTAGAATGGGGGACTTGCTCCCACTTTGTGTGGGTTAGAATGGGGGACTCGCTCCCAGGTGGTGTAGGTTAGAATCGGGAGCTCACCCCCACTGGTGTGGGTTAGAATGGGGAATTCGCTCTGACTTTTTGTGGGTTAGAATGGGGGACTCGCTCCCACGTGGTGTGGGTTAGAATGGGGGACTCGCTCCCACTTTGTGTGGGTTAGAATGGGGGACTCGCTCCCACTTTGTGTGGGTTAGAATGGGGAATTCGCTCCCAATTAGTGTGGGTTAGAATGGGGGACTCGCTCCAAATTTTTGTGGGTGAGAATGGGGGACTCGCTCCCACTTTGTGTGGGTTAGAATGGGGGACTTGCTCCCACTTTGTGTGGGTTAGAATGGGGGACTTGCTCCAATTTTTTGTGGGTTAGAATGGGGGACTCGCTCCCACCTGGTGTGGGTTAGAATGGGGGACTTGCTCCCACTTTGTGTGGGTTAGAATGAGGTAATTGCTCCCTCTTAGTGTGGGTTAGAATGGGCAACTCGCTCCAACTTTTTGTGGGTTAGATTGGGGGACTCGCTCCGACTTTTTTTGGTTAGAATGGGGGACTCGCTCCTACCTGGTGTGGGTTAGAATGGGGAACCTGCTCCCTCTTTGTGTGGGTTAGAATGGGGACTCGCTCCCACATTGTGTGGGTTAGAATGGGGGACTCGCTCCCACATGGTGTGGGTTAGAATGGGGGACTCGCTCCCACTTTGTGTGCGTTAGAACAGGGGACTCGCTCCCACTTTGTGTGGGTTAGAATGGGGGACTCACTCCCACTTTGTGTGGGTTAGAATGGGGGACTTGCTCCCACTTTGTTTGGGTTACAATGGGGGACTCGCTCCAACTCTTTGTGGGTTAGAATGGGTGACTTGCTCCAACTTATTGTGTGTTAGAATGGGGGACTCGCTCCAACTTAGTGTGGGTTAGAATGGGGGACTCGATCCAAGTTAGTGTGGGTTAGAATGGGGGACTCGCTCCAACGTAGTGTGGGTTAGAATGGGGGACTCGCCCCAACTTAGTGTGGGTTAGAATGGGGGACTCGATCCAACTTAGTGTGGGTTAGAATGGGGGACTCGCTCCCACTTAGTGTGGGTTAGAATGGGGGCTCGCTCCCACTTTGTGTGGGTTAGAATGGGGGACTCGCTCCCACCTGGTGTGGGTTAGAATGGGGGACTCACTCCCACTTTGTGTGGGTTAGAATGGGGGCTCGCTCCCACTTTTTGTGGGTTAGAATGGGGGACTCACTCCCACCTGGTGTGGGTTAGAATGGGGGACTCACTCCCAACTGGTGTTGGTTAGAATCGGGGACTCGCACCCATTTGGTGTGGGTCAGAATGGGGGACTCGCTCCCAACTGGTGTGGGTTAGAATGGGGGACTCACTCCGACCTGGTGTGGGTTAGAATGGGGGACTCACTCCCACCTGGTGTGGGTTAGAATGGGGGCCTCACTCCCACCTGGTGTGGGTTAGAATGGGGGACTCACTCCCACCTGGTGTGGGTTAGAATGGGGGACTCACTCCCAACTGGTGTTGGTTAGAATCGGGGACTCGCACCCATTTGGTGTGGGTCAGAATGGGGGACTCGCTCCCACCTGGTGTGGGCTAGAATGGGGGACTCTCTCCCACCTGGTGTGGGTTAGAATGGGTGACTCGTTCCCACTTTGTGTGCGTGAGAACAGGGGGCTCGCTCCCACTTTGTGTGGGTTAGAATGGGGGACTCGCTCCCACCTGGTGTGGGTTAGAATGGGGGACTTACTCCCACTTTGTGTGGGTTAGAATGGGGGACTCGCTCCCACTTTGTGTGGGTTAGAATGGAGGACTCACTCCCACCTGGTGTGGGTTAGAATGGGGGACTCGCTCCCACCTGGTGTGGGTTAGAATGGGGGACTCGCTCCTACCTGGTGTGGGTTAGAATAGGGAACTCGGTCCCTCTTTGTGTGGGTTAGAATGGGGACTCGCTCCCACATGGTGTGGGTTAGAGTGGGGGACTCGCTCCTACCTGGTGTGGGTTAGAATGGGAGACTTGTTCCCACCAGGTGCGGGTTAAAGTGGGGCAATCGCTCCCACTTCATGTGGGTAGAATGGGGGGCTCACTCCCACTTGGAGTGGGTGAGAATGGGGGACTTGCTCCCGCCTGGTGTGCGTTAGAACGGGGGATTTGCTCCCACTTTGTGTGGGTTAGAACGGGGGACTCGCTCCCACTTTGTGTGGGTGAGAATGGGGGACTCGTGCCCACGTGTTGTGGGTTAGAATGGGGGACTCGCGCCCACGTGTTGTGGGTTAGAATGGGGGATGCGCTCCAACTTAGTATGGGTTAGAATGGGGGACTCGCTCCAACTTAGTGTGGGTTAGAATGGGGGACTCGCTCCAACTTAGTGTGGGTTAGAATGGGGGCTCGCTCCCACTTAGTGTGGGTTAGAATGGGGGCTCGCTCCCACTTTGTGTGGGTTAGAATGGGGGACTCGCTCCCATTTTGTGTGGGTTAGAATGGGGGACTCACTCCCACCTGGTGTGGGTTAGAATGGGGGACTCACTCCCACCTGGTGTGGGTTAGAATGGGGGACTCACTCCCACCTGGTGTGGGTTAGAATGGGGGACTCACTCCCAACTGGTGTTGGTTTGAATCGGGGACTCGCACCCATTTGGTGTGGGTCAGAATGGGGGACTCGCTCCCACCTGGTGTGGGCTAGAATGGGTGACTCGTTCCCACTTTGTGTGCGTGAGAACAGGGGACTCGCTCCCACTTTGTGTGGGTTAGAATGGGGGACTCACTCCCACTTTGTGTGGGTTAGAATGGGGGACTTGCTCCCACTTTGTTTGGGTTAGAATGGGGGACTCGCTCCAACTCTTTGTGGGTTAGAATGGGGGACTCGCTCCAACTTATTGTGTGTTAGAATGGGGGACTCGCCCCAACTTAGTGTGGGTTAGAATGGGGGACTTGCTCCAACTTATTGTGTGTTAGAATGGGGGACTCGCTCCAACTCTTTGTGGGTTAGAATGGGGGACTTGCTCCAACTTATTGTGTGTTAGAATGGGGGACTCGCCCCAACTTAGTGTGGGTTAGAATGGGGGACTCGCTCCAACTTAGTGTGGGTTAGAATGCGGGCTTGCTCCCACTTTGTGTGGGTTAGAATGGGGGACTCGCTTCCACCTGGTGTGGGTTAGAATGGCGAAATCGCTCCCATTTTGTGTGGGTTAGAATGGGGGACTCGCTCCTACCTGATGTGGGTTAGAATAGGGAACTCGGTCCCTCGTTGTGTAGTTTAGAATGGGGACTCGCTCCCACATTGTGTGGGTTAGAATGGGGGACTCGCTCCGAGCTGGTGTGGGTTAGAATGGGGGACTTGTTCCCACCAGGTGCAGGTTAAAGTGGGGCAATCGCTCCCACTTCATGTGGGTAGAATGGGGGGCTCACTCCCACTTGGAGTGGGTGAGAATGGGGGACTTGCTCCCGCCTGGTGTGCGTTAGAACGGGGGATTTGCTCCCACTTTGTGTGGGTTAGAACGGGGGACTCGCTCCCACTTTGTGTGGGTGAGAATGGGGGACTCGCGCCCACGTGTTGTGGGTTAGAATGGGGGACGCACTCCCACCTGGTGTGGGTTAGAATGGGGACACTCGCTCCCAGTTTGTGTGGGTTAGAATGGGGGTCATGCTCCCACTTTGTGTGGGTAAGACTGGGGGAGTCGCTCCCACTTGGAGTGGGTGAGAATGGGGGACTCGCTCCAACTCTTTGTGGGTTAGAATGGGGGACTCGCTCCAACTTATTGTGTGTTAGAATGGGGGACTCGCTCCAACTTAGTGTGGGTTAGAATGGGGGACTCGCTCCAACTTAGTGTGGGTTAGAATGGGGGACTCGCTCCCACTTAGTGTGGGTTAGAATGGGGAACACGCACCCATTTTGTGTGGGTTAGAATGGGGGACTTGCTCCCAACTGGTGTGGGTTAGATTCGGGGACTCGCTCCCACATGGTGTGGGTTAGAGTGGGAGACTTGATCCTGCCAAGTGCAGGTTATAATGGAGAAATCGCTCCCAATTCATGTCAATTAGAATGGGGGACTCGCTCCCACTTTGTGTGGGTTAGAATGGGGGAATCGCTTCCACCTGGTGTGGGTGAGAATCGGGGGCTCACCCCCACCTGGTGTGGGTTAGAATGGGGAACTCACTCCAACTTTTTATGGGTTAGAATGGGGGACTCGCTCCAACTTTTTATGGGTTAGAAATCGGGACTCGCTCCGACTTTGTGTGGGTTAGAATGGGGGACTCGCTCCGACTTTGTGTGGGTTAGAATGGGGGACTCGCTCCGACTTTGTGTGGGTTAGAATGGGGGACTCGCTCCAATGTTGTGTGGGTTAGAATGGGGGACTCGCTCCCATGTTGTGTGGTTTAGAATGGGGAACCCGCTCCCACCTGGTGTGGGTTAGAATGGGGGACTCGCTCCAATGTTGTGTGGGTTAGAATGGGGGACTCGCTCCCACCTGGTGTGGGTTAGAATGGGGGACTCGCTCCAATGTTGTGTGGGTTAGAATGGGGGACTCGCTCCCATGTTGTGTGGGTTAGAATGGGGACTCGCTCCCATGTTGTGTGGGTTAGAATGGGAGACTCGCTCCCTCTTTGTGTTGGTGAGAATGAGGGACTCGATCCCACCTGGTGTGGGTTAGAATGGGGAACCCGCTCCCATTTTGTGTGGGTTAGAATGGGGACTCGCTCCCACATGGTGTGGGTTAGAGTGGGGTCGCAATCCTAGCTGGTGTGGGTTAGAATGGGGGACTTGTTCCCACCAGGTGTGGGTTAAAGTGGGGCAATCGCTCCCACTTCATGTGGGTAGAATGGGGGACTCACTCCCACTTGGAGTGGGTGAGAATGGGGGACTCGTTCCGACTTTGTGTGGGTTAGAATGGGGACTCGCTCCCACTTTGTGTGGGTTAGAATGGGGGACTCGTTCCCACCTGGTGTGGGTTAGAATGGGGAACCCGCTCCCACCTGGTGTGGGTTAGAATGGGGGACTCGCTCCCACCTGGTGTGGGTTAGAATGGGGGACCCGCTCCGACTTTGTGTGGGTTAGAATGGGGGACTCGCTCCTACCTGGTGTGGGTTAGAATGGGGGACTCGCTCCCTCTTTGTGTGGGTGAGAATGGGGAACTCGCTCCCTCTTTGTGTGGGTTAGAATGGGGGACTCGCTCCCTCTTTGTGTGGGTTAGAATGGGGGACTCGCTCCCCCTTAGTGTGGGTTAGAATCGGGGACTCGCTCCCACCTGGTGTGGGTTAGAATGGAGGACGCACTCCCACCTGGTGTGGGTTAGAATGGGGGACTCGCTCCCTCTTTGTGTGGGTTAGAATGGGGAACCCGCTCCCACCTGATGTGGGTTCGAATGGGGGACTCGCTCCCACCTGGTGTGAGTCAGAATGGGGGACTCACCCCCACCAGGTATGGGTTAGAATGGGGAACACGCTCCCACTTTGTGTTGGTTAGAATGGGGGACTAGATCCCACTTTTTGTGGGTTAGAATGGGGGACTCGTTCCGACTTTGTGTGGGTTAGAATGGGGGACTCGCTCCGACTTTGTGTGGGTTAGAATGGGGGACTCGCTCCGACTTTGTGTGGGTTAGAATGGGGGACTCGCTCCCACTTTGTGTGGGTTAGAATGGGGGACTCGCTCCCATGTTGTGTGGGTTAGAATGGGGGACTCGCTCCCATGTTGTGTGGGTTAGAATGGGGGACTCGCTCCCACTTTGTGTGGGTTAGAATGGGGGACTCGCTCCCATGTTGTGTGGGTTAGAATGGGAGACTCGCTCCCTCTTTGTGTGGGTGAGAATGAGGGACTCGATCCCACCTGGTGTGGGTTAGAATGGGGACTCGTTCCCATTTTGTGTGGGTTAGAATGGGGACTCGCTCCCACATGGTGTGGGTTAGAGTGGGGTCGCAATCCTAGCTGGTGTGGGTTAAAGTGGGGCAATCGCTCCCACTTCATGTGGGTAGAATGGGGGACTCACTCCCACTTGGAGTGGGTGAGAATGGGGGACTCGCTCCCACTTTGTGTTGGTTAGAATGGGGGACTAGATCCCACTTTTTGTGGGTTAGAATGGAGGATGCACTCCCACCTGGTGTGGGTTCGAATGGGCATCCTGCACCCACCTGGTGTGGGTTAGAATGGGGCACTCAATCCCTCTTTGTGTGGGTTAGAATGAGGGACTCGCTCCCACTTTGTGTGGGTTAGAATGGGGGACTCGCTCCCACTTTGTGTGGGTTAGAATGGGGAACCCGCTCCCATTTTGTGTGGGTTAGAATGGGGGACTCACTCCCACCTGGTGTGGGTTAGAATGGGGAACCCGCTCCCACCTGGTGTGGGTTCGAATGGGCATCCTGCACCCACCTGGTGTGGGTTAGAATGGGGCACTCAATCCCTCTTTGTGTGGGTTAGAATGAGGGACTCGCTCGCACTTTGTGTGGGTTAGAATGGGGGACTCGCTCCAACTTTTTGTGGGTTAGAATGGGGGACTCACTCCCCCTTAGTGTGGGTTAGAATGGGGGACTCGCTCCCTCTTTGTGTGGGTTAGAATGGGGGACTCGCTCCCTCTTTGTGTGGGTTAGAATGGGGGACTCACTCCCACCTGGTGTGGGTTAGAATGGGGAACTCGCTCCCTCTTTGTGTGGGTTAGAATGGGGGACTCACTCCCACCTGGTGTGGGTTAGAATGGGGGACTCACTCCCACCTGGTGTGGGTTAGAATGGGGGACTCGCTCCTACCTGGTGTGGGTGAGAATGGGGAACTCGCTCCCTCTTTGTGTGGGTTAGAATGGGGGACTCACTCCCCCTTAGTGTGGGTTAGAATCGGGGACTCGCTCCCACCTGGTGTGGGTTAGAATGGAGGACGCACTCCCACCTGGTGTGGGTTAGAGTGGGGAACCCGCTCCCACTTTGTGTGGGTTCGAATGGGGGACTCGCTCCCCCTTAGTGTGGGTTAGAATCGGGGACTCGCTCCCACCTGGTGTGGGTTCGAATGGGGGACTCGCTCCCACCTGGTGTGGGTTCGAATGGGGGACTCGCTCCCACCTGGTATGGGTTAGAATGGGGGACTCACTCCCACCTGGTGTGGGTTCGAATGGGGGACTCGCTCCCACCTGGTGTGGGTTCGAATGGGGGACTCGCTCCCACCTGGTATGGGTTCGAATGGGGGACTCGCTCCCACCTGGTGTGAGTCAGAATGGGGGACTCACCCCCACCAGGTATGGGTTAGAATGGGGGACTCGCTCCCACCTGGTGTGGGTTAGAATGGGGGACTCGCTCCCACCTGGTGTGGGTTAGAGTGGGGGACGCGCTCCCACCTGGTGTGGGTTAGAATGGGAGACGTGTTCCCGCCAGGTGCGGGTTAAAATGGGGAAATCGCACCCACTTCATGTCAGTTAGAATGGGGCACTCACTCCCACCTGGGTGTGGGTTAGAATGGGGGACGCACTCCCACCTGGGTGTGGGTTAGAATGGGGGACTCACTCCCACCTGGTGTGGGTTAGAATGGGGGACTCGCTCCCACCTGGTGTGGGTTCGAATGGGGGTCGCACTCCCACCTGGTGTGGGTTAGAATGGGGGACGCACTCCCACCTGGGTGTGGGTTAGAATGGGGGACTTGCTCCCACATGGATTGGGGGATAATGGGGGCCCGTTCCCACAAGATGTGGGGAAGAATGGAGCACTGACTGTCCCCTACCTCACCAAGTCCATGCCTATGCCCACACCCGAACAGCCAATTGCCTTCCACCCTTACCTCTCACAGACACGGACTGTCCAGGCTGCAATAATCCACAATGAAATGCTGAAGACGAGGAGCACCGTGCCTGGGCAGATGGTCATGAGAGTTTTCATGACGAAGCGTGTGTTGAAATTGATTTTGTTCAGCGCCCCGATGCTGCGCGACGAGGCGTCTGTGAAGAGCTTACTGTGAAGCAGCATGACCCGGGCGATGAGGTAGAGCCGAAGGAACATTGGAATGGAGAGGATGATGTCCACATCAGCCCAGGTCTCGGACAGTGTGTAGGAGAATGCCAGCCGGGCTTTCCAATGGAATATGTAACGGCCAGGTACCGGGTGAATGGCACACACCACCATCTCCAAGCTGATAAAGAAAATCCGCTCGTAGGTCATAGCGATCCTCCAATCATCAGCTCCATTATCTATCATGAAAAGCTGCAAGACAGAACAGGACAGAGGGTTCTGTAGAACATGGGAAAAAGACTTTTCAAAGTTATGTTGTGCAAATCACTGGCCTTTTCCCAGCTGTGTTCTGGTCACTACACTTTATAAAGAATCTCAAGGCTTCGGAGAGGAGATTAAACCAGACTTGAGGGGCTTTGGATATGTGGAGAAGTTGGAATTGTTCTTAAGAAGCCTGCAGGGAGGTTTAAAACAGGTTTTCAATTATTTCATTGGGTTCTGGTCGAGGAGACAATGAGAAAATGTTTCAGTGAATAACCCAAGGACATAAATTCAAGATAATTCTCAAAAGAACTAGGAGGGGATCAGAATTTTTTTTACAGTGAGTGATGATCTGGAACATAGTGTCTGAAAGGATGATGGAATAGGCTTAATGGTAACTTTCAAAAGGATATTGGATAAATAGGAACATAACAGGAGGCCTTTCAGCCCTTTGAGACTATACTGCCATTCTAGATCATAGCTGATAATCGACCTCAATGCCATATCCCCCATATGCTTTGCTGTCATTAACTAGCTAGAGATGTGGTATGGCTTTGTTGGGCTGAGTGTCCTCTTTCTTTGCTGTAATATTCTCCAGCTAGATGAGCAATGAGAAAAGCCGGAAGATCTGCTCTGTTCAGAGGTCATCAGTCAGCTGCCAGTTTACTGCTTATTCCTTCCTGCCCTTTGCCCTGTTCAGAATCTCACAGTGAGAGATGAGGAGGATTGCTCAGCACGCTGACCAAACTGCACTGCATTACTTGTCAAAGACAAGCCAAGGCCCCTGGGACTGACATTCTAATATCCTTACCCATCATGGGCAATATCCTTATGATCAGCTTCCTATAACCCAACCCCGTGTGAAAAGTTCCTCACCGGCAGGATTGAAAGGAGGTGGCATGAGGGGGGAAATCTTGCAGTGAAATGAGAATAGCAAGGAGCATCACAGTGGCTCAGTGGTTAGCACTGCCACCTTACAGGGACAAGGACCCGGGTTAATTCCACCCTCGGGCAACCCCTGTGTGGGGTTCTCCATGTGTTTGCATGCATTTCTGCTAGGTACTCCGGTTTCCCCTTGAAATAATTTCACACAGGCTGGTATCCCGTCACCAAGTCTCCCTTTACTTACATGTGGAAAGTCCTTGACACTGATCCAGCTCCCTCAGAGCCAGCTCTCAGAGCAAATAGGATGTCTGACATTCCTGTTTCTTTTTTTTTGTACAAATCTTTATTCAATTTCCACCACTAGGAAGAAAGGAAACACCCAAGTGGCCAGTGACAAGCAGTGCCCTTCACATCAAAGGGCAATGCTGTGTGATCAAACAGTGAAGGGGGGGGAAGGGAATTAAATCAAAATAGAGTTGGAGAGGGAAATAATACACTCAGCTCCCTGCAGTGCCCAGTTCTCCATGAACAGCTTAACGGCGTTGGTGGATACCGTGTGCTCCTTCTCCAGAGACACCCGGGCTCTAACATAACTGCGGAAGAGGGGCAGGTGGTCAGACATTCCTGTTTCTTCTTTTTCCTCTTTTATTTACTGGTCCAGCTCCCTCAAGAGCCAGCTCTCAGAGTGAACAGCACCTCTGACAGTTATTTATCTAAACACTCCAGTTTTTTTTTGTTTTTTTTAAGCTCTCAGAGTGTCAGGATGTTGGAGACTCCTGTTTTTTTAAATTTTAACCCCCACACTACTGCCTAACTGCGGTAGTGCTTATTTTTCCCCCAGCACCCAGGTTGTGTGTGTGTGTGCAGGTGTGAGACACAGTGAGAGACACAAGGTGCATGAATCTTTATTCAAATTTCCACCACTAGGAAGAAAGGAAAACACCCGAGTGGCCAGTGACAAGCACTGCCCTTCACATCAAAGGGTAATGCTGTGTGATCAAACAGTGAAGGGGAGGGAAGGGATTAAATCAAAATAGAGTTGGAGGGGGAAATAATACACTTCACTCCCTGCGGTGGCCACCTCTCCCTGAACAACTCCAGGGTGTTGGTGGACACCGCGTGCTCCTTTTCCAGAGACACCCGGGCTCTAACAACCATGGAAGAGGGGCAGGCAGTCGGCCCTAACAACCCCCTCCACAGCCCGCTGCCTGGACCTGTTTATGGCCAGCCCGGCCAGGCCCAGGAGCAGACCCACGAGGAGGTCTTCAGACCTGCCCTCCCTCCTCCATACCGGGTGCCCGAAGATCAAGAGCGTGGGACTGAAGTACAACCAAAAGCAGAGAAGGAGGTTTTTAAGAAAATCAAAAAGGGAGTGCAAACTCCCACACCCAATATATACATGGTCCACGGACTCCACAGCGCCACAGAACAAGCAGTTGGGCTGGGAGTCCGTGAACCACCGCAACCTGCGGTTGCAGGGGACTGCTGCGTGCAGCACCCTCCACCCCAGATCCCCGAGAGAAAGGGGAAGGACTCCCGAGTAGAGAGCCCTCCACTGGGGATCCCCACCACCCGGTGGCAAATGGGCACGCCAAGGCGTGTCTGGACGGTGGATGAGGGAGAAGAGGTGGACGGTGTGCAGCAGCAGTCTATACAGGGCCCGCCTTTTTACCCCCTGAAAGGGAACAAAATTAAAATTCCGGAGACGGCTCAGATTGTGGGGCACAGGCTCCCGTGGGAAGTACGGGACCTTGGGGCCAATGTGAAATACCGTCCGGGCTGGGGTGAGCGCGGACGGGATCCCACCGCACACCTGAACGTCCTCCAACTGGTGCACTACGTCGGGTCCGAGCACCACCGTTTTAAGGCGTCGGATGGCGGTGGCCATGTACTGGATGTCTACCACTGCCCTGCTCGCTATGTCCTGCGGCTTTTTTTTTCAGAAGAGGGGAAAACACCCGAGTGGCCAGTGACAAGCAGTGGCCCTTCACAAAAGGCAATGCTGTGTGATCAGTTTTTAGATTTATCTTTTTTTCTTTGGACACCGCGTGCTCCTTCTCCAAGGACATCTGGTACTTTTTTTTTCTTTTTGGGTGTGGGTGAACACCACGTGCTCCTTTTCCAAGGACACCTGGTACATTTTTAAATTTTTTTTTTTCCTTTTTCTTTTTTTTTCACCCCCACACTACCGCTTAACTGCGGAAGTGCTTATTTTTTCCCCAGCACCCATGGTATGTGTGTGCAGGTGTGAAACACAGTGAAAGACACAAAGTGCACGAATCTTTATTCAATTGCCACCGCCAGGAAGATAGGAAATCACCCGAGTGGCCAGTGACAAGCACTGCCCTTCACATCAAAGGGCAATGCTGTGTGATCAAACAGTGAAGGGGAGGGTAGGGACTAAGTCAAAATAGAGTTGGACGGGGAAATAATGCACTCCACTCCCTGCGGCGGCCACCTCTCCCTGAACAACTCCAGGGTGTCGGTGGACACCGCGTGCTCCTTCTCCAGAGACACCCGGGCTCTAACGTAACCGCGGAAGAGGGGCAGGCAGTCGGCCCTAACGACCCCCTCCACGGCCCGCTGCCTGGACCTGTTGATGGCCAGTTTGGCCAGGCCTAGGAGCAGACCCACGAGGAGGTCTTCAGACCTGCCCTCCCTCCTCCATACCGGGTGCCCGAAGATCAAGAGCGTGGGACTGAAGTGCAACCAAAAGCAGAGGAGAAGGTTTTTAAGAAAATCAAAAAGGGAGTGCAAACGCCCAGACCCAATATATACATGGTCCACGGACTCCACAGCACCACAGAACAGGCAGTTGGGCTGGGAGTCCGTGAACCACCGCAATCTGCAGTTGCAGGGGACTGCTGCGTGCAGCACCCTCCACCCCAGATCCCCAAGAGAAAGGGGGAGGACTCCTGCGTAGAGAGCCCTCCACTGGGGATCTCCACCACTCGGTGGCAAATGGGCACGCCAGGGCGTGTCTGGACGGTGGATGAGGGAGAAGAGGTGGACGGTGTGCAGCAGCAGTCTATATAGGGCCCTTCTTTTCACATCTTTGAAAGGGACAAAATTAAAATTCCGGAGGCGGCTCAGGTTGTGGGGCACAGGCTCCCGCGGGAAGTACGGGACCTTGGGGCCAATGTGAAATTCCGTCTGGGCTGGGGTGAGCGCGGACGGGATCCCACCGCACACCTGAGCGTCCTCCAACTGGTGCACTACGTCGGGTCCGAGCACCGCCGTTTTAAGGTGTCGGATGGCGGTGGCCACGTACTGGATGTCTACCCATGCCCTGCTCGCTATGTCCTGCGGCAGCGTCCAGAACACTCTTGTTTCTATCTGTCAGCCAGGGTTCCCTAACTGGACCAGACTAATAGCCTCAATTAGGGAACTCATATTCCATGAGGTCCACCTGGTTGACCTTGTTACAATCACTAAATCTCCCACAGTCCAAAGACATGCTAAATTGCCCGTAGTGTCCAGGGATGTGCAGGTTAGGGTGCATTGGCCATGGGAAATTGTCCCACAGTGTCCAAGGATGTGCAGGTTAGGGTGGATTGGCCATGGGAAATTGTCCCATAGTGTCGAGGGATGTGCAGGTTAGGGTAGATTGGCCATGGGGAATTGTCCCATAGTGCCCAGGGATGTGCAGGTTAGGGTGGATTGGCCATGGGAAATTGTCCCATAATGTCCAGGGATGTGCAGGTTAGGTTGGATTGGCCATGGGAAATTGTCCCATAGTGCCCAGGGATGTGCAGGTTAGGGTGGATTGGCCATGGGAAATTGTCCCATAGTGCCCAGGGATGTGCAGGCTAGATGGGTTAGCCATGGGAAATGCAGGGTTATAGGGATAGGGTGGGAGGCTTGGTCTGGGTGGTTTGCTCTTTGGAAGATTGGTGCAAACTCAATGGGCCGAATGTCATCTTTCCATACTATTGGGATTCTAGAACAGAAATGGTCAAAGAGGGAAGCTCAGTTGTATTGTGCTGTTTATAAGACTGAACATCCTGTTGGTGTTCTGCAGCCAATTTAGTATTTTCTGAAGTGTGGGGACTGTTGTTTTGCAGGAAGTGCACAGAGAGCTCACACAAACAGCAATGTGACTCAGACCAGATAGGAGTACATACTCTCAATGTCAAAATGGCCGTCCACACTGCTCCCCACGTAACACACTGCAAGTGGGTTGTGATGTTGTTGCATTCACCTGAGCAGACTGCACCCTTCATCAGAGAGGAAGGAAGAAATGGGCCGTGGGAAGGGGGAACACTCCCTTGCCAACTCTCCACTGCCTGGGCATTGTGAGAGGGGGCAGCAAGCCAGGGACAGTGCCAGTGCTGGCCATGACTAGTCGTTTGTCTGTTGATGCTCCACCATCTGCGTTTTCTTGGCTACAATTGATCTCCAAAAACACATTACGCAGGCTAGAAAACAACTTTAAACAAAAGATGCATGGACGAGGTTCCTGACAGCTACCATTCCGTCACTTTGCTGAGAAATGACAGACCGGATCATCTGTTCTTTTAAACTGCTTTGAGGAATAAGCAGGGGAGAGCTCCCTTCTTTCTCGCCCACCTCATAGAGCAGACACGAGAGACAGCATATTGGGCTGCAGGTTTCCGTGCTGTATACCTTTCATTCCAACAGACTGCACCTCTGACGGTACAGCATTCCTTCAAGTACCGCTACAGCATCGGGAACATCAGCTTTGAATTTGCTGACAAGTTTCTCAGAAGAGATTTAACCCCACAACTCTCTGTCGGTTCTAGCTCTGTTGGCTGGATGGCTGGTTTGTAAAACTGAGTGACAACAGCAGAGTGGGTTCAGTTCTCACTGGGCTGAGGTTACGATGAAGGGATCTCCTTCTCAACCTCTCCCTTCACCTGAACTGTGCTGACCCTCAGCTTAAACCATCCCTGACCCCTCTCTCTTGCTCCCTAAAAAAAGAGCAGTCCTGTGGTCTGGTAAGACTATGACAATTTTAGAGGTAAAAACAATGACTGCAGATGCTGGAAAGCAAATACTGGATTAGTGGTGCTGGAAGAGCACAGCAGTTCAGGCAGCATCCAACGAGCAGCGAAATCGACGTTTCGGGCAAAAGCCCTTCATCAGGAATAAAGGCAGTGAGCCTGAAGCATGGAGAGATAAGCTAGAGGAGGGTACCCTCACCTTGACAGAGTGAGTGTGCAGGAAGATTTAATTGCATCTAAGATCCCAGGATGGAGTGGACACAGTCCAAACTGAGAAAGGACAGGTGAGAGAAAGAGTAAGCCTATCTGGAAAGAGCTTAGTGTGGGTAGAGTCATTCTAGAACGACAGCCATTCAAGGTAGATCTTACATTTCCACTGGAAAGACTGCCTCAATCTTAGTGATCTCCTGGGAGTTTAATTTTTCAGTCATTTAACTTGACATTTAGTGACAGGTTTGATGCAAGGTTGTGGTGCCCTTCAGTAATCCAATGGTTGGTGCTGGGGCCTCGGTGCGCGATGCTCAGGGGACGTGAATTAACTTAAACATACTTCAAAGAAGATCACAGATAAAGCAGGATATTGAGAGCTGGGGGGTGGTGGGGAGGGGTTGCTGGTGTTGCTGTTTAAAGCAGATAAGAGAGAAACTGCAGACTTCTCAGTTACTGTAAGGGAGAGGGAATGGGAGACAGAGGAAAAGGAATAGGGAGAGGCAAAAGGTGAAGAAAACGGAGAAAGACAGGCATTGGAGAATAAGATGGGGGAGAGAGAGAGAGAAGCAACTGACATAATGAGACAAAAATGGGGAGAGAGAGCAAGTAACAGAAAGAGTGGATGAGAGAAGTAGAGAAAAACAAACCAGGAGAAACAGAGTGAATGAGAGTGAAATGGTGAAGAAGGGGGAGCAATGGCGAGTGAGAAAGACAAGGGTTAATATGGTAGGGGTCTGAGCGGTGGGGATTTCAACAGGATTTGTGGTGGAATTGGATGAGAAGTGTGGCTTGGCCAAATCAGAACAGCTCACTCCATCTTTCATGTCTTTTCACAAGTGCTGGGGTGAGATTCTGGCCAGGCAATGGCCAATCAACAGTGACTGAAGTTCATTAGACCCTTTGTTAATGACCCAATCACCTCATTCACATGCAGCTTTCTATCTTACCAGACAAGCTAGATATCAGCATAGAAACCAGATTAAGAACTTGGCGAATTCAGATTGCTGCTTGCTCCAAAGGACATCAGGCATTAATATCTCAGGGCACACTCTGTGGGCACCCACCCATCCACAGGCATTGGTAACCGACATGGCACAGTTCTGACCCACTTACAGGGCGCTCCTCCATTTCAAGGTTACACTCAGCATCTATCACGGTAATGTTCCAGTGAAGACAGTGTGCTCAGAGGACACACCCACTTCTCACAGACTGCACCTGGCTGTTTCTTTGTCTGTGTGCTCACTCGCATAGCGCTCATCACTCTGCACCTGCCTGGATGGTGACAGCACCCCTGCTTTGCCTTGCTATCCTCTTCCCAGTTTGTCCCCTCATGGTACCACTCTCATCACACTGCTGTTGTTTAGCTCTGACACAGAAGACAGAAGCTTGCCATGGTCATCAGCAGGCATTTGTGGGGACCCTGATACAGTTATGATATCAGTCAAGGACTTCTCTCTAAGAGCATGAAAATGGCTGACATAGTTGTTACTTTCAGTTCAGGGCACCATGTACAGTGGGGTCTGCCAAGCAAGTGCTTCGGCAGGGGGTTAGTGGCATCGTGGGCTTGAGGTGGGTCACAGCAAGCATGGGAAGAATGGGTAGGAATCAGTGAGAGTGGTAAAGCAGGAGCCTTACTGAGAGGTGGCCACAGCAGTTGGGATAGAGTTAGCATGGAGCATTAGACAGAGAGGTCAGTGGCACGTACAGTGACAGACTGAATGCTTCCTAGACTTTCCCCTTATCTGGGGCAAGTGTCAGGAACCACGCAGGACATTGGTTAGGCCACTGTGGGAATATTGCATGCAATTCTGGTCTCCTTCCTATTAGAAAGATGTGAAACTTGAAAGGATTCAGAAAAGATCTACAAGGATGTTGCCAGGGTTGGAGGGTTTGAGCTATAGTGAGAGGCTGAACAGGCTGGGGCTGTTTTCCCTGCAGTATCGGAGGCTGAGGGGTGACCTTATAGAGGTTTATAAAATCATGAGGGGCATGGATAGGATAAATGAACAAAGTTTTCCCTGGGGTCGGGTGTCCAGAACTAGAGGTTTAGGGTCAGAGGGGAAAGATATAAAAGAGACCTAAAGGGCAACTTTTTCACACAGAAGGTGGTATGTGTATGGAATGAGCTGCCAAAAGAAGTGGTGGAGGCTGGTACAATTGCAACATTTAAAAGGCATCTGGATAGGTATATGAATAGGAAGGGTTTGGAGGGATATGGGCCAGGTGTTGGCAGGTGGGACTAGATTGGGTTGGGATATCTGGTCAGTATGGACAAGTTGGACCGAAGGGTCTGTTTCCGTGCTATGACTGTATGAGGATAACTCCAGACAGTCAGTGCCTCGTCTGGGTGCACAGTGGGCTTTTAAAGATGGCAAGGATGCAAGGAACACTTGTGAATTCCCCAATATGCACCAAGTGACAAATTGTCCTGGAATGGCACGTGCTAAAATAGGGCTGGAATCAAGATGTGAGTGACACTGTGGGGGCTGTAGATAGCTCATGAGGCAATTAATGGTAAGATCCAACAAGAAAGCCCGCTAGGCCTCACAGTGAAAAACCTTCCAAAAAACAAAACATGACATAGCTCAGACTTAGTCAAAAGTATGTAAGATTCAGCCCTTAGTGACTAATAGAGAGGTAGAGAGAGAAGGCAATGAGGCAGAAATGGACAGAGACAAAGAGAGAGAGACACAGACAGACGGACAGACAGAAATGGAGTAAGGCTTGAGATATATTCCAAGAGCGAGAGAGAGAAATAGAGAGAGGGACAGAAGCTCTGAGGGCCATTGGCTGAGAGAAATGGGAGAACAGAGAGGGAAGGCAGAGGAAGAGTGAAATGTAAAGAGGGGACACAGTGAGAGACTGAGCATCAACAAAAATTCTTTGAACGTGGAACAGCAGTGTGCTGTTCCTGTTGCCTAGGAGACAACATCAAAGTCCAGTAATAGCTAATTAGCTTCCTGGTGGAGGCCATTGAGTGCCACATGTGCAGTGAAGGGTATCTTTGTCTGAACACTCATTCAACACTTATGAAATTGGACAATTTCCCCAGCAAGGGAATTCTATTTATGAAACTCAATCTAAACTGTTTAAAACTGAAATGGTAGCAAGGTTTAGTTTTTAACACTGCTCCCTCTCACCCCCCCCCACTTCCAGAATGGTTATCAGATGTGGGAACAGCACCAAGGTGCTGGGTATGGCTGCCATTCCCATCTTGGTCCAGAATCATTTGATGTTGTCGTGAATCAGTGGCAGCACAAATGGGTGTTTACACAATGATGTGTTGACCTCGATAAAAAACTAAGGCAGGCTGAGCCAAGACAAACCACCCCCCTACCCCGCCACTTCAGAAGTGTAGCCATCACTGTAATGTAGGAAATATGGCAGGCAACTCATACACAGCACACTCCCACATGCAGCAGTCTGGCTGTGACCTTATTATTTTCATCTTAGACATTGTTTAAGGGTTAAAAGTTGGTTAGGCTACACAGAGGAACCTTCCCTGCTCTTTCAATGGGATCTTCCCTTTCCACACAAGTGGACAGCTGGGATCTCACTTTAACATCTAATCCCAGTGGTAGCACTGTAACACAGTGTTATCCTAGACTATATGTTCATGAATTCCAAAGTTGAACCACCTTCTGGTTCAAAGTTGAGACTGCTGCTCAATGAGCCCCAGCTAACAGGGGCAGCACAGTGGCTCAGCGGTTAGCACTGCTGTCTCACAGCACCAGGGAACCAGCTCTGATTCCACCCTTGGGTGTCTGTGTGGAGTTTGCACATTCTCCCCATGTCTGCAAGGGTTTCCTCCAGGTGTTCTGGTTTCCTCCCACAATCCAAAGATGTGCAGGTTAGGGTGGATTGGCCATGGGTAATTGCCCTGTAGTGTCCAGGGAAGTGCAGGTGGGTTAGCCATGGGTAAAACTCCATGTGGGGTTATGGGAATGGAGTGATTGTGAGTGGGATGCTCTTTGTGTGTGGAGGGGGGGGGGGGTTAGTGGGGAGTTGATAGGCCAAATGGCCTCTGTCTGCACTGTAGGCATTCTATGATTCCAACACCTTAGTCAAAGAGGTTGCATTCCAATATGGAAGAGGTGGTTAGGTTAAGATACAGAATTCCAGATCCTAGGGCTAATGACATGGCTATAGAGAAGCCAGAATTAGAGATTGCAGGCTGGAAGTGGTTACAGAATCTGTTGTGATACTAGAGTAAGAGCAGCCTATGGACTTAAGCCAAGAGTTGCACAGGGAGAAGAGGCAATTCAGACTGCAGGATCAGACTGTGTTCCACTAAATGTTTGTTCCCAGTTTCTGGGACGGGACTGTAGCAGGGCACCCTCAGGGGTGAGAGGTAGGTTTTGGCAGCCTTAGTCCAAGCGCCAAGCTTTCAAAGACAAAAAGTTGCCACTTGCCAGCAAGAGAGATATATCTGGTGCTACTCCCACGGTTACCAGCTCAGCTCGGATACGTTCTGGGAGGTGCCTTCCACCAAATACCTGAGCCCCTTAGTCTCCCACCACTGGCAGCTCAACATATCCAACCTCAGTATCCTGTCCTTATGGCTAATTGGAAAGCAAGTAAACTCTTCACAACCATATTAGGTGATGCTTGCCAATCTTAACCTTGCACCTGACCTATATCTCATATGCTTTAAGGCAAAGTTGAACAAAATGAATTTTGAGAAGCAGGCATCTTCAACTTAATAGTCAAACAGTACTGAAAAGGACTTGCTGCTGAAACTATTCATCTTGCACTCAGGGATTCAAACAGCACAGAAACAGACCCTTCAGTCCAACTGATCCATGTCAATTGGGTGTCCCAAACTAAACTAGTCCCATTTGCCTGCATTTGGCTTGAATCCCTCTAATTTTTCCTATTCACACACCCACCCAGATGCCTTTTAAATGCTGCAATTGTACCAGCATTACACTACCTTCTCATTCCATAAGCACAGTACCCTTTGCTTGAAAAGGTTGCCCCTTTAAATGTCTCACCTTAAACTTATTCCTCTAGTCTTAAACTCCCCTATCCTGGGAAAAAGACCTTGGGCTATTCACTCAATCCATGCCCCTCATGATTTTATAAACCTCGTCCATAGAAACTCTCCTGTGGTATAAATTGTTGTGACCAGTTGTAAAGTTTGGCATTCTTGCATTTACCCTGATGACTGCAAGACGGAAAGCCTAAAAAGCATCTCTCTTTTCAGCAAGGTTCAAACTCTGTGTTACCAGTTGACAATTTATGACTCCTATAATACGCCACCCACACACCCCCTGAAACCCCAGCTTTCCATTTTTGTTTGCTTGCAGCAGTGATATGGAGATTAAATCGGAATTCCCAGAGGATGCGGGCTCTTCTGCCCTGAGAACATGCACGTTCAAGCAAGGTGGCTTTGCACTTTGAGTTGGAGCATTCCGCACACAGTCCTTGAAGCAGAAACAGGGTTTCAGCCTGTTAGTTTGATCTCTCCCGGCTTCAGCACAGCTAAAAACCCACAGAAACTGTGGCAGCAGCTGCGGTCTAGGAGGTAAGAGTTCTGGTTGTCATGGTTACCGAGTACTGGAAACCAATCGAGGCAGCAATTATTACCGTTGGGGAAAAAAAATTCAGTCTGAGCTCCACTCTATCCTTCTCCTAACTTATTGATTTCCAAGCTGAATTTATGACCATTGCAAATGGGAGCAAAATGTTTCCCCTCCCTCCCCCCCCCAACAGAGGAAACAGACTCAAATGGAAATGAGTCCACATGCCTCACTCCTGATTGCTAGTGGACACACAGACCAGAGAGGTTCCCACCTTCAACAAATGGCAGTCCTGAAACAGTGAGCTGTACTCTCGCCTCTGAGCCACAGAGCTGGGGGTTCACACACCCCACTCCAGTTTGAGATGACCAATGTAATCCTGAGGGAGCACTATACTGGGGGAAGATCAGTGCTCATGGAGCACCACACTCAGCAGGGCAGCACTGAGAGAAAACACTTCACTGTCAGACGGTCAGTACTGAGGGAGCACTGCACTGCCAAAAGGTCAGCATAGAGCGAGCGCTGCACTGT
This sequence comes from Chiloscyllium punctatum, assembly GCF_047496795.1. Lineage (NCBI taxonomy): Eukaryota > Metazoa > Chordata > Chondrichthyes > Orectolobiformes > Hemiscylliidae > Chiloscyllium > Chiloscyllium punctatum. The sequence goes on from NC_092766.1 coordinate 6,607,183, forward strand.
TGGAGGGTCAGTGCCAAGGGAGTGAGCACTGTCGGAGGGTCAGCACTGAGGGAGGACTGCACCATCAGAGGGTCAGCACTGAGGGAGCGGGCACTGTCGGAGGGTCAGCACTCAATGAGTGCCACACTGTCAGACGGTCAGTACTGAGGGAGTGGTCAACTATCAGAGGGTCAGTGCTGAGGGAGTGGGCACTGTCGGAGGGTCAACACTGAGTGCCGCACTGTCAGAGGGTCAGTGCTGAGGGACCACCACATTGTCAGAGGGTCAGTACTGAGGGAGTGCCACACTGTCAGAGGGTCAGCGCTCAATGAGTGCCACACTGTCAGACGGTCAATAATGAGGGAGTGGTCAACTGTCAGAGGGTCAGTGCTGAGGGAGTGCTGCACTGTTGGAGGGTCAGCACTGAGTGCCGCACTGTCAGAGGGTCAGTGCTGAGGGAGCGCCACATTGTCAGAGAGTCAGTGATGAGGGAATGGCAATGCTGAGGTAGTGGGCATTGTCAGAGTGTCAGCACTGAGGGAGTGCTGCACTGTTGGAGGGTCAGCACTGAGTGAGTGCCGCACTGTCGGTGGGTCAGCACTGAGTGAGTGCTGCACTGGTGGAGGGTCAGTGCTGAGGGAGTGCCGCACTGTCGGAGGGTCAGTGCTGAGGGAGTGGGCACTGTCGGAGGGTCAGTGCTGAGGGAGTGGGCACTGTCGGAGGGTCAGTGCTGAGGGAGTGCCACACCGTCGGAGGGTCAGTGCTGAGGGAGTGGGCACTGTTGGAGGGTCAGTGCTGAGGGAGTGGGCACTGTCGGAGGGTCAGTGCTGAGGGAGTGCCACACTGTCGGAGGGTCAGTGCTGAGGGAGTGGACACTGTCGGAGGGTCAGTGCTGAGGGAGTGGGCACTGTCGGAGGGTCAGTGCTGAGGGAGTGCCGCACTGTCGGAGGGTCAGTGATGAGGGAATGGCAATGCTGAGGTAGTGGGCATTGTCAGAGTGTCAGCACTGAGGGAGTGCCGCACTGTTGGAGGGTCAGCACTGAGTGAGTGCCGCACTGTCGGTGGGTCAGCACTGAGTGAGTGCCGCACTGGCGGTGGGTCAGCACTGAGTGAGTGCCGCACTGTCGGTGGGTCAGCACTGAGTGAGTGCTGCACTGGTGGAGGGTCAGTGCTGAGGGAGTGCCGCACTGTCGGAGGGTCAGTGCTGAGGGAGTGGGCACTGTCGGAGGGTCAGTGCTGAGGGAGTGGGCACTGTCGGAGGGTCAGTGCTGAGGGAGTGCCACACCGTCGGAGGGTCAGTGCTGAGGGAGTGGGCACTGTTGGAGGGTCAGTGCTGAGGGAGTGGGCACTGTCGGAGGGTCAGTGCTGAGGGAGTGCCACACTGTCGGAGGGTCAGTGCTGAGGGAGTGGACACTGTCGGAGGGTCAGTGCTGAGGGAGTGGGCACTGTCAGAGGGTCAGTGCTGAGGGAGTGCCGCACTGTCGGAGGGTCAGTGCTGAAGGAGCACCAATACTGAGTTAGTGGACATTGTTAGAGTGTCAGCACGGAGGGACTACTATATCATTGGGGCTGCCAATGTGAGACTTTCCATTAACTCCTTGTCTGCCCTTTCAACTGGGAGGCTGGAAGAACACAGCAAGCCAGGCAGCATCAGGAGGTGAAGAAGTCAACGTTTTGGGTGTAACCCTTCGACAAAGATTCCATGACACTATTTTGAAGAACTGCAGAGACAATATTTAGCATTTAACTGAAAAGCATCACTAAAAACACACCAACAGGTCAATGCCATTTGTGGGAGTTTGTTGTTCACAGATTGGCCCCTGAATTTCCTCCATTGCCTGCACTCCAAAAGGTGTAAAGTACTTTGACCCTGAGGTTATGGCAGATACTATTCCTCTTTGATCTCATTTGTAGTTGGAATCAGCACGTGCTAAGCAAAACATACATACATTGGATACAAGAGATGTCAGAGGCTGGACATTTGTATTTTCCCAAAAGTTTGTCCACCATCTACAAAAGCTGGCTGGGTGGGTGCAGCTCCAACACTGTTGTAGAAGCTCAATATCATCCAGGACACAGCAGCCTGTTAGATCACCATTTCATCCGCTACCTTAACCATTCACTCCCATAGCGGCTGTGCATGCCATCTACAAGATAACTTTGGAATTCCCTGCCCCGAAAGGCAGTAGGAGCAGAGTCATTGAATCTATCCAAGCAGAAGTAGGTAGGTTCTTGCCAAGTATGGGGTTGAAAGGTCATGAGTGGAAGGGTGAGTTGGTAGGCAGGTATATGCAGTGAGCAAATCAGCCATGATCTTACTGAAGAGCAGAACAGGCTCAAAAGGCTGAGCATCATACTTCTGCCCCTCATTTCGCCTGCTGTTATGTATAAACTTCAGCAACTCACCAATTCTCCTCCAACAGTGTTTCCCAAATCTGCAGCCTCCACCACCTCCAGAGTCAAGGCAGCAGGCACCTGGTAACACCAACCCCTGCAAGATCCCTCTCCAAACCGCATGCACTGTCCTGACTAGGAACCAAACAGCCATTCCTTCAGTGTCACTGAGTCAAAATCCTGCAACTCCTTCCCTTTCAACGTGACGTGGACTTCATAAAGGCAGCTCACCACCACCCTCTTCCAGGGCAGCAACTGGTAAGATCGTTCAGAGTGAAGATGGTGAGCAGCTCCAAAGGGAACTTGCAGACAATGGTGCTCCCACGTTCCACTGTCCTTCTGGGCAGTAGAAGCCACAGATTTGGAAGGTGCTGTCTGAGGACATTTGGTCAGTTGTTGCTGTTCAATAAATGCTCATGATGCCCATGTACTGAGAATGAATGGGGAAAAAATGAATCATTGAGCTCTCTTTGTATATTGCTTTCTGTAACAAGTCTTACAGCTTGCAAAACCAGTGATCCCCATAACTCCGATCAATCACCACAATAAAAGGGCTGGAGCTCACACAAGCGTTTCAGCAAAACAGCCATGGACAAACAAAAAAGTCAATAAAAAGCAAATAAGAACAAAAATCACCACTCCAGGCAGCAAGCGGAAACAGAACAGTCAATTTCAGCATTGTAGCATTAAATCCTATTACTTAACTATTCAGGGTAAGGGTCGCTCCCTGTGAAACTGTACAGTCAGTGTTTATTCATCAGGTTAAGGGTCACTCACTGTGTAACCGTACAGAGTCAGGGTTTATTCAGCAGGGTAAGGGTCACTCACTGTGTAACCGTACAGAGTCAGGGTTTATTCAGCAGGGTAAGGGTCACTCACTGTGTAACTGTACAGAGTCAGGGTTTATACAGTAGGGTAAGGGTCACTCACTGTGTAACTGTACAGAGTCAGGGTTTATACAGTAGGGTAAGGGTCACTCACTGTGTAACCGCACAGAGTCAGGGTTTATTCAGCAGGGTAAGGGTCACTCACTGTGTAACCGTACAGAGTCAGAGTTTATACAGTAGGGTAAGGGTCACTCACTGTGTAACCGTACAGAGTCAGGGTTTATACAGTAGGGTAAGGGTCACTCACTGTGTAACTGTACAGAGTCAGTGTTTATTCAGCAGGGTAAGGGTCACTCAACGTGTCACTGTACAGAGGCAGTGTTTATTCATCAGGTTAAGGGTCACTCATTGTGTAACCATACAGAGTCAGTGTTTATTCAACAGGTTAAGGGTCACTCACTGTGTAACTGTACCGGGTCAGTGTTTATTTAGCAGTGTAAGGGTTACTAACTGTGTAACCGTACAGAGTCAGTGTTTATTCAGCAGGGTAGGGTTCACTCACTGAGTAACTGTACAGAATCAATGTTTATTCAGCTGCACTAACGGTGTAACTGTACAGAGTCAGGGTTTATTCAGCAGTGTAAGGGTCACTCACCGTGTAACCGTACAGAGCCAGTGTTTATTCAACAGTTTAAGGGTCACTCACTGTGTAACTGTACCGAGTCAGTGTTTATTCAGCAGGATAAGGGTCACTCACTGTATAACTGTACAGAGTCAGTGTTTATTCAGCAGGGTAAGGGTCACTCACTGTGTAACCATACAGTGTCAGTGTTTATTCAGCAGGGTAAGGGTCACTCACTGTGTAACCGTACAGAGTCAGGGTTTATTCAGCAGGGTAAGGGTCACTCACTGTGTAACCGTACAGAGTCAGGGTTTATACAGCAGGGTAAGGGTCACTCACTGTGTAACCGTACAGAGTCTGTGTTTATTCAGCAGGGTAAGGGTCACTCATTGTGTAACTGTACAGAGGCAGTGCTTATTCATCAGGTGAAGTGTCCACTCACTGTGTAACTGTACAGGGTCAGTGTTTATTCGGCAGGGTAAGGGTCACTCGCTGTGTAATCGTACAGAGTCAGTGTTTATTCAGCAGTGTAAGGGTCACTCACCGTGTAACCGTACAGAGTCAGTGTTTATTCAGCAGGGTAAGGGTCACTCACTGTGTAACCATACAGAGTCAGGGTTTATTCAACAGTTTAAGGGTCACTCACTGTGTAACTGTACCGAGTCAATGTTTATTTAGCTGGGTAAGGATCACTCACTGTGTAACTGTACAGATTCAGTGTTTATTCAGAAGGGTAAGGGTCACTCACCATGTAACCGTACAGAGTCAGGGTTTATTCAGCAGGGTAAGGGTCACTCACTATGTAACTGTACAGAGGCAGTGTTTATTCAGCAGGGTAAGTGTCACTCACTGTGTAACTGTACAGAGTCAGTGTTTATTCAGCTGGGTAAGGGTCACTCACTGTGTAACCGTACAGAGTCAGTGTTTATTCAGCAGGGTAAGGGTCACTCACCATGTAACCGTACAGAGTCAGGGTTTATTCAGCAGCGTAAGGGTCACTCACTATGTAACTGTACAGAGGCAGTGTTTATTCAGCAGGGTAAGGGTCACTCACTGTGTAACCATACAGAGTCAGTGTTTATTCAGCAGGGTAAAGGTCACTCACTGTCTAACTGTACAGAGTCAGTGATTATTCAGCAGTGTAAGGGTCACTCACTGTGTAACCATACAGAGTCAGGGTTTATTCAATAGTTTAAGGGTCACTCACTGTGTAACCGTACAGAGTCAGGGTTTATTTAGCAGGGTAAGGGTCACTCACTGTGTAACCATACCGAGTCAGTGTTTATTCAGCAGGGTAAGGGTCACTCACTGTGTAACTGTACCGAGTCAGTGTTTATTCAGCAGGCTAAGGGTCGCTCGCTGTGTAACCGTACAGAGTCAGTGTTTATTCAGCAGTGTAAGGGTCACTCACTGTGTAACCATACAGAGTCAGGGTTTATTCAATAGTTTAAGGGTCACTCACTGTGTAACCGTACAGAGTCAGGGTTTATTTAGCAGGGTAAGGGTCACTCACTGTGTAACTGTACAGAGTCAGGGTTTATTCAGCAGTGTAAGGGTCACTCACTGTGTAACCGTACAGAATCAGGGTTTATACAGCAGGGTAAGGGTCACTCACTGTGTAACCGTACAGAGTCAGTGTTTATTCAGCAGGGTAAGGGTCACTCATTGTGTAACTGTACAGAGGCAATGCTTATTCATCAGGTGAATTGTCCACTCACTGTGTAACTGTACAGGGTCAGTGTTTATTCAGCAGGGTAAGGGTCACTCACTGTGTAACTGTACAGAGTCAGTGTTTATTCAGCAGGGTAAGGGTCACTCACTGTGTAACTGTACAGAGTCAGTGTTTATTCAGCAGGGTAAGGGTCACTCACTGTGTAACTGTACAGAGTCAGTGTTTATTCAGCAGGGTAAGGGTCACTCACTGTGTAACCGTACAGAGTCAGTGTTTATTCAGCAGGGTAAGGGTCACTCACTGTGTAACCATACAGAGTCAGGGTTTATTCAACAGTTTAAGGGTCACTCACTGTGTAACTGGACCGAGTCAATGTTTATTTAGCTGGGTAAGGATCACTCACTGTGTAACTGTACAGATTCAGTGTTTATTCAGAAGGGTAAGGGTTACTCACCGTGTAACCGTACAGAGTCAGGGTTTATTCAGCAGTGTAAGGGTCACTCACTATGTAACTGTACAGAGTCAGTGTTTATTCAGCAGTGTAAGGGTCACTCACTGTGTAACCATACAGAGTCAGGGTTTATTCAATAGTTTAAGGGTCACTCACTGTGTAACCGTACAGAGTCAGGGTTTATTTAGCAGGGTAAGATCACTCACTGTGTAACTGTACAGAGTCAGTGTTTATTCAGCAGGGTAAGGGTCACTCACTGTGTAACCATACAGAGTCAGGGCTTATTCGGCAGGGTAAGGGTCACTCACTGTGTAACTGTACAGAGTCAGTGTTTATTCAGCAGGGTAAGGGTCACTCACTGTGTAACTGTACAGAGTCAGGGTTTATTCAACAGTTTAAGGGTCACTCACTGTGTAACTGTACAGAGTCAGTGTTTATTCAGCAGTGTAAGGGTCACTCACTGTGTAACTGTACAGAGTCAGTGTTTATTCAGGAGGGTAAGGGTCACTCACTGTGTAACTGTACAGAGTCAGGGTTTATTCAACAGTTTAAGGGTCACTCACTGTGTAACTGTACAGAGTCAGTGTTTATTCAGCAGTGTAAGGGTCACTCACTGTGTAACTGTACAGAGTCAGTGTTTATTCAGGAGGGTAAGGGTCACTCACTGTGTAACCATACAGAGTCAGGGTTTATTCAACAGTTTAAGGGTCACTCACTGTGTAACTGGACCGAGTCAATGTTTATTTAGCTGGGTAAGGATCACTCACTGTGTAACTGTACAGATTCAGTGTTTATTCAGAAGGGTAAGGGTTACTCACCGTGTAACCGTACAGAGTCAGGGTTTATTCAGCAGTGTAAGGGTCACTCACTATGTAACTGTACAGAGTCAGTGTTTATTCAGCAGTGTAAGGGTCACTCACTGTGTAACCATACAGAGTCAGGGTTTATTCAATAGTTTAAGGGTCACTCACTGTGTAACCGTACAGAGTCAGGGTTTATTTAGCAGGGTAAGATCACTCACTGTGTAACTGTACAGAGTCAGTGTTTATTCAGCAGGGTAAGGGTCACTCACTGTGTAACCATACAGAGTCAGGGCTTATTCGGCAGGGTAAGGGTCACTCACTGTGTAACTGTACAGAGTCAGTGTTTATTCAGCAGGGTAAGGGTCACTCACTGTGTAACTGTACAGAGTCAGGGTTTATTCAACAGTTTAAGGGTCACTCACTGTGTAACTGTACAGAGTCAGTGTTTATTCAGCAGTGTAAGGGTCACTCACTGTGTAACTGTACAGAGTCAGTGTTTATTCAGGAGGGTAAGGGTCACTCACTGTGTAACTGTACAGAGTCAGGGTTTATTCAACAGTTTAAGGGTCACTCACTGTGTAACTGTACAGAGTCAGTGTTTATTCAGCAGTGTAAGGGTCACTCACTGTGTAACTGTACAGAGTCAGTGTTTATTCAGGAGGGTAAGGGTCACTCACTGTATAACCGTACAGAGTCAGGGTTTATTCAGCAGGGTAAGGGTCACTCACTGTGTTACTGTACAGAGTCAGGGTTTATTCTGCAGGGTAAGGGTCACTCACTGTGTAACTGTACAGAGTCAGTGTTTATTCAGCAGGGTAAGGGTCACTCACTGTCTAACTGTACAGAGTCAGTGATTATTCAGCAGGGTAAGGGTCACTCACTGTGTAACCGTAGAGAGTCAGTGTTTATTCAGCAGGGTAAGTGTCACTCACTGTGTAACTGCACAGAGTCAGTGTTTATTCAGCTGGGTAAGGGTCACTCGCTGTGTAACCGTACAGAGTCAGTGTTTATTCAGCAGGGTAAGGGTCACTCACTGGGTGACTGTACAGGGGCAATGTTTATTCAGGGTGAGTGTAATGAGATCCCTCAGTTTGAGGTCAGTCCTGAACTGATCTCAATTATTTTTTTGCAGCATTATTGAAGGACTACAGGATAAGTGTAGATCAAGTGGGTCAAACTAGACAGCTCTTTGGAATGGTTTGCAAAGCCCCTAATAGGCCGTGCGGCCTCCTTATCACACGGTCTGCCTCTTTGATTCTATAAACACAAACGGAGACTTGGGGAAAAAATACATGGAATCAAATCAATGCATGTACAGTGGAAAGAGGTTAATTTCAGTGCAGCAACATAACAAAGAGCAGAATCCCATTGCGAGCAAGTGATTATTGAGGTTGAAGAAGGTGGGAAAGGTTCTGAAGAAAGATTGATTGTCCTTCACAACACTGAGACATCATTGAAGTGTTTTACCAAGAACTAAATATTTATGAAGTGGAGCTACCATTGCAATGTAGAAAACCAGGGCGCCAATTTACACACAGCACTCTCCCACATACAGCAATGCGATAATGCCCAGATCATCTTTAGTTTTTAGTAATGCTGGTTTGCAAGATAAATCATGTTTCTAGAATGCCAGTGTGAATCCATCAGAGCTCTTCAAATAATAGCTGTGGGATCCTCTCTGTCAATAGGGGAAGGCAAGTGGAGCTTCAGTTTAAAATCTCATTCGAAAGGCAAATTTCTGACAGTGCATCAGTACTGCACTAGAGTTAGCCTCGATTATCAGGTCCCTCTGGTAGAAATAAATTCCTCAATCTTCTGACTCTGAGGCAAAAGGCAGAGCTACCAAATTGATTCACGGCTGAGTGATCACAAAATTGTGGCTAGGTGACACCAAGATTGGACCTCTAAAGGGGCAGATTGTTGGGGGTTGGAGGATAAAGAATGGATGATTCCATATCTGAGACAGAAGCACACTAGTGAACATTGCAGGACATTGCTCTGTGTAATTGCCACTCTCCCATCCCACTGTGTATCTCTGTCCGGACAGGAAAAGAACTGAGTCAACAGGAATGTGACAATCTGATCCTGATATCGCAGGTGTTTCCTGACAACAGAGGCAGGAAAGATCAGGAGTGGAGTTCTCACTGCATAACTCTGACATGGAAATCTAGTGCAGCCATGGGATCTCTTTGGGGATGTGAGCAGATCCATTTGGAAAGGGAGGATCAGGGTCAGGCGCACCCTGCCCATACCTCACTGGTCCCTTAGCCAGACGTAGGCACTTAATCAGACTCCATGAGAGGGTTTTACGGGGACAATGTAGGGGCAGCTTTGCCTTGTATCTAGCTCCTTGCTCTCCCAGTCTTGTGAGAGTTTGATGGGAACAGTGTCGAGGCAATTTTATGTTCAGTCTAAAAGAGTAGAGGAGGATCTATTCTATATCTGACCCCCATGCCGTTCCAATCCCCAGAGTGTTTGATGGGGGTGAGCAGTGTAAAGGAAGTTTCACTCTGTATCTAACCCCATGCTGTCCCTGTCCCTGGGAGTGTTTGATGGGGGGACGGTGTAGAGGGAGCTTTACTCTGTATCTAACCCCGTGCTGTCCCTGTCCTGGGAGTGTTTGATGGGGGACAGTGTAGAGAAATCTTTACCCTGTATCTAACCCCATGCTGTCCCTGTCTTGGGAGTATTTGATGGGGGAACAGTGCAAAGGGAGCTTTACCTGTATCTAATCCCGTGCTGTCCCTGTCCTGGGAATGTTTGATGGGGGGACAGTGTAGAGGGAGCTTTACCTTGTATCTAACCCCGTGCTGTCCCTGTCCTTGGAGGGTTTGATGGGAGACAGTGTAGAGGGAGCTTTACCCTGTATCTAACCCCGTGCTGTCTCTGTCTTGGAAGTGTTTGATGGGGGAGGGGAACAGTGTAGAGGGAGCTTTACCTTGTATCTAACCCCGTGCTGTCTCTGTCCTAGGAGGATTTGATGGGGGACAGTGTAGAGAGAGCTTTACCCTGTATTTAACCCCGTGCTGTCTCTGTCTTGGGAGTGTTTGATGGGGGGGGGACAGTGTAGAGGTAGCTTTACCCTGTATCTAACCCCGTGCTGTCTCTGTCTTGGAAGTGTTTGATGGGGGAGGGGAACAGTGTAGAGGGAGCTTTACCTTGTATCTAACCCCGTGCTGTCTCTGTCCTAGGAGGATTTGATGGGGGACAGTGTAGAGAGAGCTTTACCCTGTATTTAACCCCGTGCTGTCTCTGTCTTGGGAGTGTTTGATGGGGGGGGGGGGGGGGACAGTGTAGAGGGAGCTTTACTCTGTATCTAACCCCGTGCTGTCCCTGTCCTGGGAGTGTTTGATGGGGGACAGTGTAGCGGGAGCTTTACCCTGTATCTAACCCCGTGCTGTCCCTGTCCTGGGAGTGTTTGATGGGGGACAGTGTAGCGGGAGCTTTACCCTGTATCTAACCCTGTGCTGTCCCTGTCCTGGTTGTGTTTGATGGGAGAGCGAAAATGGAAAGAGTTAGAAAGAGACTGAGAAATGGAAATAGAGATCGTCAAACGGAGACAGAACAATCGTGAGAGGGAGTGACAGTGGGAACTGGTGATGTAGTGAGGGACAGAAGCTGACCCAATTCGGGTAACGTGGGGTTGCTAGAATAAAGCGTGACAGATGGTTTAAGAAAACAATGCTCAACCTTGAACATTTCAGTTTAAAGTCTACTCTTTATAGAGGAAAAATCAACAATAAAACCTTTCCAAAGAACTGAATTCCTATTATGTGGAATAATCTTCAGTCCTCTCACTGAGCCCTCAAGGGCACTGAATTCTTTCCCTAAGATAGGTGAACAAAATGGTGATGAATTGAAGTTCAGTTATTATTCCATTAATAAAATATTTTCACTTACAGGAACAGCAGAGAAAGATTAAATATTAAAATGTTCTTCTCACAGATTGACTGTGTGCATTGATATTATTGAAGAATATCCCCCCTTGGGGACTTTTAAGATTCCTTTACTTGGGAGAGAAGTTGGTCTGGTTTATGGAAGTAATAAACCCAAAACCACGCAGCCACTTCCCTCTCCTCAAACCCCAGGACAGGGACAACGCAGAGTTAGATACAGGGTAAAGTTCCCTCTACACTGTCCCCCCATCAAACACACCCATGGACAGGGACAGCACGGGGTTAGATACAGAGTAAAGCTCCCTCTACACTGTCCCCCCATCAAACACACCCATGGACAGGGACAGCACGGGGTTAGATACAGAGTAAAGCTCCCTCTACACTGTCCCCCCATCAAACACTCCCAGGACAGGGTCAGCACGGGGTTAGATACAGAGTAAAGCTTCCTCTACACTGTCCCCCCATCAAACACTCCCAGGACAGGGACAGCACGGGGTTAGATACAGAGTAAAGCTCCCTCTACACTGTCCCCCCTATCAAACATTCCCAGGACAGGGACTGCATAGGGTTAGATACAGAGTAAAGCTTCCTCTACACTGTCCCCCCCCATCAAACACCCCCAGGGACAGGGACGGCACGGGGTTAGATACAGAGTAAAACTCTCTCTACACTGTCCCCCATCAAACACTCCCAGGACAGGGACAGCACGGGGTTAGATACAGAATAAAGCTCACTCAACAGTGTCCCCCCATCAAACACTCCCAGGACAGGGACAGCACGGGGTTAGATACAGAGTAAAGCTTCCTCTACACTGTCCCCCCATCACACACCCCCAGGGACAGGGACAGCACGGGGTTAGATACAGAGTAAATCTACCTCTACACCGTCCCCCCATCAAACACTCCCAGGACAGGGACAGCACGGGGTTAGATACAGAGTAAAGCTCCCTCTACACCATCCCCCCATCAAACACTCCCAGGACAGGGACAGCACGGGGTTAGATACAGAGTAAAGCTCCCTCTACACTGTCCCCCCCCCCCCATCAAACCCTCCCAGGACAGGGGTAGCACGGGGTTAGAATAAAGCCCTCTCTTTTAAACTGGAAGTGAAGCTCCTTCTCCAATCTTAAACAGAGTGTAAAGCTCTGTCTACGCGACCCACTGCGACGCTCCTCCAAACCAAGCTCTTTGGCCATTCCTCATGCCTTTCAGCACCTGCTGGTGAATTCCCCTCATGTGGGTTCGTGAAATGTTTTGGCTCCGAATGACAGTTCACATCCACATCCAGTCAGTGAAACTGAAACCAAGACACAGTTGTGGAGCCGGGGCTCCTGAATCTTTTCCTCTGGCTGCAATGGCCAAGTGCACGTTGATTCAGGAGAGAAACGGCCTCCATTGAGAAGGACCATGAGCCAAAGACCTGGCTGCCTCTCATTGGGCTTTCCCTTTTGTTCAACTGGTCATCCTGCCATCGTATTGAACAAAATCAGACCCAGTGGAGTCAGGGAAACTCACTCAATTGTAATCTTCAACAACAACAAGAAATGAGAAATCACGTTAATATTTGAGGCAGGGATTGGAATTAACTAATCTTTGTGGAAGCTGTCACAGACATGATGGGTTGAATAGCCTCCTGCTTTATGATAGTATTTGAGGATTTTGTTTAAAGATTACAAGATCAAGTAACTATCACCGTTGTACGGGAATCAGACTGGCTGAAACCAAGCAAACCAGCTCCCAGGAAGTTGGACACTAACCAGCTTCCTGGGAACAAACCTCAACTGAATAGCAGCGCCAAGGTGATCATTCTCATCATTTTGGTTAATCCTTTGCTTTTAGGAGAAAGTGGGGCCTGCAGATGCTGGAGATCAGAGCTGAAAAATGTGTTGCTGGAAAAGCGCAGCAGGTCCTTCCTGAGGAAGGGCTCATGCCCGAAACGTCGATTCTCCTGCTCCTTGGATGCTGCCTGACCTGCTGCGCTTTTCCAGCAACACGTTTTCGGCTCTAATCCTTTGCTTTGCCAACTCTGCAGCTTACTTGGGCTGACCTTTCCTGCCAGTGTCTGTCAGCATTGGCCACCCAAGTTGCTGTCTTGTTCCACAGACTCGAGGACCAATTTCCACGCCAAGCCAAGGGAGCGCTGCACTAATACTGGCCTTTCAAGCAGATGAGAGTTTTAAACTCAGATCCTGTCTGCCCATTCCCTATAGCAGAGCGCTTTGAACCGTTCAGTGTGGCGTACCTGATCGTGACAGTATTGGTAGGAATGACAATGGCACAGATCCCATCAAGGTAAAGACAATGTCTTCACACTGAAGATACCATCCATTGTGTTGAGGCGCTAACACTATGCTAAATGGGATAGATCATAACTTCCGGTAAGATAGTGGTGGAGAAGGGCTCCGGAGCCTGGAACTTGTCCACTGTCTCTGCTGTTCTCTAAGGGTGGGCCCAGTGGTACGGATTCATGGTGGCGGTGGCGGAGACAAGTTTGGGTTCCCATCTGTGTTCAGCGTGGATTCCCAGGAGCGGGTTTGGGCCCAGTACAAGATCCGGCAACATCAGTGGAGTTGTGTTTGGGTCAGTGCAGTACCCACTGGCGCCTGTATTGGCATGGGCCATTGAAGACCCATAGTGGCGAGGGTGTCAGTGGAGGTGAGATGGCACTGAAGAGTGGTGACCTTCCTTCCAGCAGTAACAGCGCGACAAACTGGACTTGTGCCCAGCCACCAGGCCCACGGCACACAGCCAAGCATTTAACAAGGATGGCCGAAAAGTTGAACACATTTTCTTTATTTCTTCATTTTCCTGCCTTTACATTCTCCACTTTGGTTTGTTTTTCTGTGTTTTTAGATGATGCTGGCAAGTGGTGACACTATCCAGCAGTTTTCACCGTAACAATAAATAAATAAATCAAATCAAAAGATTGTGGGCAAATCAAGGAACGCAGTACTGAGCATGCATGAAGCAGTGGGGACCATCAGCAGCAACGGAACTGTATATTCCAGCACAATCTGTACCATCATGGCCCCGCATATCCCCCACTCAATCAATACCCCAAGCCAGGGATCAACCCTGGTCCCACAGAGAGTGCAAAGGGCATACCAGGGAGCAGCATCACACATTCCTAAACCTGGTGAAGCCACTAAACAGAACTACTTGCGTAGCAAACAGCATAAGTAGTAAGTGACAGACAGAGCTAAGTAATCTCATTGGAACAGATCAGATCCAAGCTCTTCAGCACCGTCACATCCAGTTATCAGTGGGGCGGGTGGGGGGAGTAGCTGAACAACTAACAGGACTTGGATTCTCCACAAATATCCCCATCCTCAATGATTGTGCAGCCCAGCATATCCGGGGGAAAGAGAAGACTGAAGCATTTACAACATTTTCAGCCTGAGTGCCGATTGGATGATCCACCCTGCCTCCTCCAGTGGTCCCCATTTTACAGATACAGGTTGTGGCTGTTGGGAGGTCAGTCATCTCAGCTCCAGGATACCACTGCAGGAGTCCCTCAGGGTAGTGTCCTCGACCCAACCATCTTCAGCTGCTTCAGCAATGACCTTCCCTCCATCAGAAGGTCAGAAATGGGGATGGTTTCACTGATGCTTGCATAACATTCAGCATCATTCACTGCTGCTCAGATACTGAAGAAGTCCATGTTCAAATGCAGCAAGATTTGAACAAAATCAGGCAAGTAACAGCCACAGGAATGTCAGGCAAAGATCTTTCCCATTAACAGAGGATCTAACCATCACCTCTTGACATCCAATGGCATTACCATCACTAATCCCCCTCATATCAGATTCCTGGGGTTATCATTGACGAGAAACTGAACTAGACCAGCCATGTCAACACAGTGGCTACAAGAGCACGTCAGAGGTTGAGAATCCTGCAGCAAGTAACTCACCTCCTGACTCCCCAAAGCCTGTCCACCATCGACAAGGCACAGGTCAGGAGTGTGATGGAATATTCCCCCACTTACCTGGATGGGTGCAGCTCCAACAACACTCAAGAAGCTCAACACATCCAAGACAAAGCAGTCCACAGGACTGGTACCCAATCCACTACCTTCAACATCTTTTATATCCACTACCGGTGCACAATAGCAGCAATGTGTACCATTTACAAGTTGCACGTCAATAGAACATAGAACAATACAGCACAGAACAGGCCCTTCGGCCCACGATGTTGTGCTGAACATTTGTCCTAGCTTAAGCACCCATCCATGTACCTATCCAATTGCCGCTTCAAGGTCACTAATGATTCTGACTCTGCCACTCCCACAGGCAGCGCATTCCATGCCCCCACCACTCTCTGGGTAAAGAACCTACCCCTGAGATCCCCCCTATACCTTCCAGCCTTCCACCCTATACCTTCAATAATGTGCACTGCTCCTTTGACAGCACCTCCCACGCCCATGATCTTTGTCACTTAGAAAGACAAGGGCAGCAAAAAATATGGGAACACTTGTGTGTTCCCCTCCAAGCCACTGACCGTCATGACTGGGAACTATATTGGCTGTTCTTTCAGTGTCACCTGGTCCAAATCCTGGAACTCTCTCCGTGGGCGGCACGGTGGCACAGTGGTTAGCACTGCTGCCTCACAGCGCCAGAGACCCGGGTTCAATTCCGCCTCAGGCGACTCTCTGTGTGGAGTTTGCACATTCTCCCCGTGTCTGCGTGGGTTTCCTCCGGGTGCTCCGGTTTCCTCCCACAGTCCAAAGATGTGCAGGTCAGGTGAATTGGCCATGCTAAATTGCCCGTAGTGTTAGGTAAGGGGTAGATGTAGGGGTATGGGTGGGTTGCGCTTCGGCGGGGCGGTGTGGACTTGTTGGGCCGAAGGGCCTGTTTCCACACTGTAAGTAATCTAATCTAATGTCATTGTAGGTCTGTCTACACCGTACAGACTCTGCGGTTTAAGAAGGCAGCTCACTCCTACCTTCTCAGAGACGGGTGATAAGTGCGAGCTCAAACCAGTGACACCTAATCCTCTGCCTGAATGAATACAAGATAAACCGGGAGCTCGGAGTTGGGATATTTGCGCCTTCAGGGTCTGAAAACCTGAGTTTGAAAACCTGTAACATTCCTTCTGAACTGTCCCAATTGTTCTGGAAGCATGCCCACTTCAACCAAGCAAGGAATTTGGCCAATTCACTTTCCATTCCCACCCATCAGCGTGCATTCCAACCTGCCAGATCACTCCAATCCACTACCCTGCTGCAGATTCCTGCTGACCAGCTCACTTCCCACTCCAGAGGCTTCTAGTCAGAAGTGGTTCAGTGGATCACGCTCTCCGCTCTGAGTCAGGAGCTAATGCGATCTGACTAACACACCAGCAATATCGGGTGCAGACTCCGGGCAGACATTAGGGCGTGCTGCATTGTCAGGCACACCGTCCTCAAATCAAGGCACGAAACACTCCCAGATGGCTCCAACAAAAGATCACGCCACACGATTTCGAACAAAACCGCAAGTTGCCCTGATTCCCCCAACAAACATTCCTAAACCAGATGGAGGTGCAGCTTTACGCTGTATCTAACCCCGTGCTGTGCCTGACCGGGGAGTTTTTGATGGTGGGGGGACAGTGTAGATGAAGCTTCATTCTGTATCTAACCCCGTGCAGTCCCTGTCCCTGGGAATGTGTGATGGGGGCACAGTGTAGAGGGAGCTTTACTCTGTATCTAACCCCATGCTGTCCCAGTCCTGGGAGTGTTTGATGGGGGGACAGTGTAGAGAGAGCTTTACTCTGTATCCTACCCCGTGCTGTCCTTGTCCTGGGAGGGTTTGATGGGGGGATAGTGTAGTGGAAGCTTTACTCTGTACCTAACCCCATGCTTTCCCTGTCCCTGGGAGTGTTTGATGGGGGCACAGTGTAGAGAGAGCTTTACTCTGTATCTAACCCTGTGCTGTCCCTGTCCCTGGGAGTGTTTGATGGGGAGACAGTGTAGAGTGAGCTTTACTCTGTATCTAACCCCGTGCTGTCCCTGTCCTGGGAGGGTTTGATGGGGGCAGTGTAGAAGGAGCTTTACTCTGTCCTGGGAGTGTTTGTTTGGGACATTTTAGAGAGAGCTTTACTTGCAGTTTGGAAGAGGCAGCTTTACTGTGCTTTAAGCCTGTGCTGTAACCCTGTGCTGTAACCCTGTGCTCTAACCTTGTTCTAACCCTGTGCTCTAACCCTGTGCTCTAACCCTGTGCTCTAACCCTGTGCTCTTACCCTGTGCTCTAACCCTGTGCTCTAACCCAGTGCTGTAACCCTTTAACCCTGTGCTCTAACCCTGTGCTCTAACCCTGTGCTGTATCCCTGTGTGTAACCCTGTGCTCTAACCCTGTGCTCTAACCCTGTGCTCTAACCCTGTGCTCTAACCCCATGCTCTAACCCCGTGCTCTAACCCTGTGCTCTAACCCCATGCTCTAACCCTGTGCTCTAACCCTGTGCTCTAACCCTGTGCTCTAACCCTGTGCTCTAACCCTGTGCCCTAACCCTGTGCTCTAACCCTGTGCTCTAACCCCATGCTCTAACCCCGTGCTCTAACCCTGTGCTCTAACCCTGTGCTCTAACCCTGTGCTGTATCCCTGTGCCCTAACCCTGTGCCCTAACCCTGTGCTGTAACCCTGTGCTGTAACCCTGTGCTGTATCCCTGTGCCCTAACCCTGTGCTGTAACCCTGTGCTTTAACTGCTTTGGGAGTGTCTGATGCTGAGACTAGATCCAAACAATACCTGGTGTTTATACAGCTCTTTAAAAGCAATTATATAACCAAGTTCTTCATAGGAGCAATCATCAAACACAGTTTTACGAGTCACATTAGGACAGGTGGCCAGAAACACGATCAAACGGGGCACTTTTAAAGGTGCATCTAAGGCAAAGAGAGGAGGAAGTATGAGAGAGAGAAAGAAAAGAGATAGAGACAGAAAGAAGAAGAGAGTTGGAGGGATTTAAGATGCAGAGTTCAAGGTCCCAGACAGGAAGAAGAGAAAGATTTCAAAAGAAAGGTGAGGGTTTTAACAGCAAGGCACTGCCAGACTGGGAGCCAGTGTAGGCTGGAGACACAGCAGGGTGAGGGGGGAAGCAGAGCTATTGCATCACAGCTTTGGATCTTCTCAAATTCCAGGAAGGTGCTGTACTCACAGAGCACAACGGTTGGGCTTTTTGAGAGGAACATGGCATCAGTTTGGAAAGGTAGAAGACAGTAGCCAAGGAGAGAATTCTGTAGCGAACACAGAAACCAGCAAGAGGAGATGGGTGCTTTGAGCAGTTTGGTAAGAATAGGGTTTTCTCACGGACTCAGAGAGAACATGAGGGGAACTGATGGAGAGATGCAGTAGGGAAAATCTGGATTTGGGTAGGGGGAATCTTTGGAGGGCATTTGACCTAGTCAGAGAGTCATGGAGTTTTTATAGCACAGAAAGAGGCCATTCGGCCCATTGTGTCATCAAACATCCACCTCCTCTAACCCCATCTCCCAGCACCTGGCCCACAGACTGGTGTGCAATGGTAAATCAAAGCACTCATGTAAATATTTCTGACATGTCTTGAGGGTTCCCACTTCCTTTGGGCAGCGAGTTCCAGATACCTACACCATCCAGGTGAAAACCTTTTGTTCCAATCTCTTCTAAACCTTCTGCACCTTACCTTAAATTAATTTTATACCCCTCAATCACATCCCCCTACCCCAGCCTTCTCTCATCCCAGTCTTATCTCTCTTCATAGCTGAATCACTCCAGGTGAATCTCCTCTGCACCCCCTCCAGTGCTATCACATCCTTCCCATAGTGTGGGGACCAGAACTGCACATTGTACTCCAGCTGGCGCCTGACCAATCATCGTTCCGTCCACCATCCTTCGCTCCTATATTCAGTGCCCCTAAATTATAAAGTCAAGTATCCCATCTGCCTTCTGAACCACCGAATCTAACTGTCCTGTTGTCTTCAAAGATCAATGGGGCCACGCACACCAAGATCCCTCTGATACTCCCTGGGGTCCGACATACAGCGTGCCTTGCCAATCTTCCCAAAATGCAGCACCTCACACCTTTCAGGATTAAATTCCATTCCAGGTCAACAGATGATCTCAAACTCAATGATGGAAAAGACCATGAGGTCTCAGCGGTTAGTGCCTACCTGGACTTCCCTGGCATGGTAGGCGATGATGAGACCCAGCAGGATCAATGTGGACAGGCTGATAAGACATTTCAGGGTGAGCGAATACATAGAGCCCTGAAAGACAGGCAGAAGACAATGGCATAACCAACATTTTCAGATCAGAGGGCAAGAAAGCTGCTCACTACCATCTTCACACCATCCGTGTAGACTCACCCCCACCCGGGACTCAATCAGTCCTTTTAACCCCCTAAACAAGGCTGCTGCCCCCGCCCCCCCCAATGCCCATACATAATGCAGCGGGCACAATTATGCCCATGTGCTTGTACAAAGCTTGGCTGGCACATCAGTGCCTGCATGCCTGTACACTTGTTCACTGGCACCCTTATACAAACACAGCTCACCTGGCACCCGATTACCTGTATGTATGTACACACACACACGTGCTTGGCTAGTGTACCTGTGCTCCCCCCCCCCCCACACACACACACACACACACATGTGATTGGCTGGTGCACCTATGCCCACATACATACACACACACACATGCTTGGCTGGCACACCTGTGCCCATAGACATACCTACGCGCACACACACACACACACATACCTGACTGGCACACCAGAGCCCACATAATTACTTACACACACACACACACACTTGGCTCGCACACCAGTGCCCACACACACATACACACATTTGGCTGGCACACCAGTGCCCACATACACACACATGTGCTTGTCTGGTCACACACACACACACACACACACTTGGCTTGCACACCAGTGCCCACACACACATACACACACTTGGCTGCACACCAGTGCCCACACACACATACACACACTTGGCTGGCACACCAGTGCCCACATACACACACATGTGCTTGTCTGGTCTCACACACACACACACACACACACACACACACACACACCACTGATGTCGTATGTAAGAAGACAGCCATCATTCAGTACACCGTGGGAATTGTTGTTCTCTTTTCTCCGAATAAACAAAGCACTTACAGAACCAAACTTAAAAAAAACAATTGAAAAGAAGTGGAAGCAAGGCAATAAGTCCCTTGAGGACTGGGCTGTGACAACTCTGATGGTTGGTAAGTGGCATTCAAAAATACCTTTTGCTTATAAAGGAAATCCCTGTTAAAAGATGCAGACAAATTTAGAATGAAGCCTTGGAAGTTACTGATCTACCTCACTCAGCAATACCACTTGTGATAAACACAGGTTGCATTCAGTTAATGTTCCTGTTGCCCTGGGGAAGTACAGAGAGTCATTCAAACTGACTCCAGCACTTCAGGATTCCCTTTCTCACTGTTTGCCTCTACTCAATCCCTTCACTGGCCTGGCTCCATCAGATCGCTAGCTGTTTCCTCTCCTTCTGATGTTCTGCTGGGTATATCAGTCTGGTTGACAAGGTCTTTCCAAGGCCTCCTGGCTACACTGTCACACACAGTTCAACCACTTGGTAAAACATACGGAATGGGCTTTCAACAACACCATGCCAGTCATTCTGGAGCCCCAGCCTTGGAGGTGACCAGCCAATTCCAGCTACCCGTGGTGCCACAGCCCGGACAGAGCCAGCACAATCCCACTACACCATGGACGGTGGCAGGTTGCATGCCAGTGATGTGAGTTTGAACGGTCCTGCCACTGATGGAGGCCATTCAGGTAGTGGTATCTGTGCTGTTCCCCTACCCCAACTCCCACCACAAGAAGCAGTTCACCTCATGCCACACCTCTGCCCTTTCTCCACCCATTTTCCAGCTAAATTCCTAATGGCCTCCAGCACAATCTCAGTCAGCACTGGCCAAATCCCAACTCCTCACTGCATGAGAAGAACTCTTCTCCATGTTGCCCCTCCTTCTTTGTGAGTTACCTTAATTACCTTTCTAACAACACAGACATTTCTTTTTCCCTCCTTATGTACTCTTGTGATTTCCAACACCTCAATCAAATCTCCTCTCACTCTGTCTTCTTCAGGGAAAGCAGGACCAGTCTTTTCTGCACACTCTCGAACGTAGACTTTAGGGAGATGGGGGAGATTTTGGAGCCTCACTCCTTTTCAAATGTCCCTCAGATATCCCGGCTCACACCCTCCTGGGCACGTTTCATTAGCTCCCCATGTGCAGAGATTTCTAAAACAGCACACCCCGTGATTATGGGGATACTGTAAATCAGAAACAGAAACTGCTGGAAAAGCTCAGCAGGTCTGGCAGCATCTGATTTTGGGGACGCAGCTCATGGGGGACTCAATCCTTCTGAGGCTCCGAGATACTCCATTTCTCCCTTTGAGTGACCTATCAAGAGGTCTGGAATATATATGTTTCAGAAGGAATCCCACTTCCTCCACCCTTTCTATTCTTATTCTTCGACAGTGGAGATATCTAGTCGATCGTTTCAATGAATTGACATCGGCTGTAAAGCAATTCACCAAATCAAGCCCTGATCCTGACCCCTAATGTCTCACCCTCCCCCACAAGCCTACACACACCCCCACCCATACCAGTCTCCTCCCTGGGCCTTCCTAATGGTAGGTAACAGACTGACTAATCAGTGGCTCCTCTCTCAGTACAGCAGGAAGCTGAATCACACAACATTTCACCGACAGAACCTTTCCTGCATAAACAGTTTTTATTAAAACCTATTTCCTGCTCAACCAGTCCCCAGCGGAAGGATAATATGATAAGTTTATCCCTTCAGAATCCATTTCATATATCCGGGCAGCTAAGAGATAAGTATTGCAGTTCAAATCAAAGTTTAATCCCATCTCAAACTACTCCAATACATATCTGAAATGCACTGGCAATCTACACAAAAAGCTAGGGGAAGGTAACACTGCTGCCTCACAACACTAGCGACCCGGGTTCAATTCCACCTTCGGGTGACTGTCTGTGTGGAGTTTGGACATTCTCCCCGTGTCTGCGTGGGTTTCCTCCGGGTGCTCCGGTTTCCTCCCACAGTCTAAAGATGTGCAGGTCAGGGTGGATTGGCCATGATAAATTGTCCCATAATGCCCAGGGATGTGCAGGTTTGGGTGGATTGGCCACGGGAAATTGTCCCATAGTGTCCAGGGATGTGCAGGTTAGGGTGGATTGGCCGTGGGGAATTGTCCCATAGTGCCCAGGGATGTGCAGGTTAGGGTGGATTGGCTATGGGAAATTGTCCCATAGTGCCCAGGGATGTGCAGGTTAGGCTGGATTGGCCATGGGAAATTGTCCCATAGTGCCCAGGGATGTGCAGGTTAGGCTGGATTGGCCATGGGAAATTGTCCCATTGTGCCCAGGGATGTGTAGGTTAGGGTGGATTGGCCATGGGAAATTGTTCCATAGTGCACAGGGATGTGCAGGTTAGGGTGGATTGGCCATGGGAAATTGTCCCATAGTGCCCAGGGATGTGCAGGTTAAGCTGGATTGGCAATGGGAAATTGTCCCATTGTGCCCAGGGATGTGTAGGTTAGGATGGGTTGGCTGTGGGAAATTGTCCCATTGTGCCCAGGGATGTGCAGGTTAGGGTGGATTGGCCATGGGAAATTGTCCCATAGTGCACAGGGATGTGCAGGTTAGGGTGGATTGGCCGTGGGAAATTGTCCCATAGTGTCCAGGGATGTGCAGGTTAGGGTGGATTAGCCCTGGGAAATTGTCCCATAGTGCCCAGGGATGTGCAGGTTAGGGTGGATTGGCCATGGGAAATTGTCCCATAGTGCCCAGGGATGTGCAGGTTAGGGTGGATTGGCCATGGGAAATTGTCCCATAGTGTCCAGGGATGTGCAAGTTAGGGTGGATTGGCCAAGGGAAATTGTCCCATAGTGTCCAGGGATGTGCAGGTTAGGGTGGATTGGTCATGGGAAATTGTCCCATAGTGCCCAGGGATGTGCAGGTTAGGGTGGATTAGCCCTGGGAAATTGTCCCATCGTGCCCAGGGATGTGCAGGTTAGGGTGGATTAGCTATGCTAAGTTGTTCCATATTATCTAAGTGAATTCGCCATGGGAAACCTCGGATTACAGGGATAGGTTTGAATCTGGTTGGGATGCTCTTCAGAGGGTTGGTGTGAACTAGATGGGCCAAATGGCCTGCTTTCCCACTGTAGGGATCCTATAATACAGTTGTTCTGTTTTTGATGGGTCTGCTTGAGGGATGAATTCTGTAACTGCTGACCCAAGGACACCTGAGAGAGCTCCTTGTCCTTGCAGCAGTGGTGCCTGGGGACCCAATTATATCCCGTTGACTGCAATGAATCAAACCAAATCTGCTGTCTATTTGGGTCCAGCACCTTTTTTCAGTGCCGTCCCAGCTCCAGATTTGACAGCATCAACACTCCTCTGAGTCCAGTCAAGCGCTTTCTTGTGTGTATGTGTGCGCGTGTGTGTGTGTCTGTGTGTGTGGGTGAGTGTGGGTGAGTGTCTGTGTGTGTGTGGGTGAGTGAGTGTCTGTGTGTGTGGGTGAGTGTCTGTGTGTGTGTGTCTGTGTATGTGTGTCTGTGTGTGTGGGTGACTGTCTGTGTGTGTGTGTCTGTGAGTGTGCGTGAGTGTGTGTGAGTGTCTGTGTGTGTGTCTGTGTGTGTGGGTGAGTGTGTGTGGGTGAGTGTGTGTGAGTGTGTGTGGGTGAGTGTCGGTGAGTGTGTGTCTGTGAGTGTGTGTGAGTGTGTGTCGGTGAGTGAGTGTCGGTGAGTGTGCGTGAGTGTTTGTGAGAGTGTGTGTCTGTGTGTGTGTGTGTGTGTGTTTGGGGTGGGGACGGGGTGTGGATTTGAAAATTCCACTTGCAGGAAGAGAGTTGGCATTACAGACAACTTGAGGGGAAAGAAAAGGCGTTTTGTCTGTGGTGGCCCACGAAACCATTCCAAAAACTGTCACAAACAACTGAAAACTTGCGAGGACATTTTTTGCCCCTGACATAGTCCCAGACCACTGCTGAAACATTTGCTGCTAGCTCTTTACATAATCTGTTGTTTTCCCAGCAATCCATAGTACCCATATTGCCCAGATGTGCATTGCTCTCCTGAGAGTACTGAGGCAGCTTGACTTTGTGAAGTTGACTGCAAATTATCCCAGTCCACTGAACCTACAAGAACTGACATGTGCATAGATTTAATCTCCAGATCAGGAGCTCCTTTGAAACTGAAAATATTAAAGAGAATTTCTGATCAAATTAGTCCATATGTTTACTGCAACAAAAAAAAACAAGGCAGCGCTGTACAAAAGCCAGGTCTTTGTGCTTTATCAAAATGGGATTTGTACATCAACAAAATGAAGGAACCAATGCTCCCCTCAACCCCACCAAATAGCCAGCTGAAAATGTGTTGCTGGAAAAGCACAGCAGGTCAGGCAGCGTCCAAGGAGCAGGAGAATCGACGTTTCGGGCATCAGCCCTTCTTCAGGAATCTTCCTGAAGAAGGGCTGATGCCCGAAACGTCGATTCTCCTGCTCCTTGGACGCTGCCTGACCTGCTGCGCTTTTCCAGCAACACGTTTTCGGCTCCGATCTCCAGCATCCGCAGTCCTCACTTTCTCCCACCAAAAAGCACACAATTCCAAAATCCAAAGGCCAAAAGGTGGCTTCTATTTAAAACAGGACAACTCTCAAGGCATCCAAAGTGTCAGCAATGGGAACTTCCCTGATTGACAAGTGGCCGCTGCATTCTGACTGAGACACACTCAGACAATATTCTGCAATGGTTGCAATTGCTGGGACACCCTGAGGCCACGAAAATGCATTTTCTTTCCTGTCAGGTTGAGTGTAACGCCAACTCTCTTCCTCCACCATCCATCACCAGCACATGCCCCCAAGGACCTTAACAGGTAGCCTCCTCATTGAATTCTTCACATTCTCTTGTTGGATATTTAACCCATCACACCCATAAAGACAGCTGCCTCTCAATCCAGACACACCACAGTTCCCAGGTGGCCTCCTGACAGCTCTTATCGTTACAAGGATACCGGACCCCGTAGCCAGAGGACACTGTGGCTTCAACTCTTATGCCCTCTCAGGCACAGGAAAATCTGGCGATGAAGGACGGGATCTGGGGAAATCTCATCTTCATCTGGGCAGCTAGATCGCAAAGCAACATGACAGGGAGATGAGACCTCCAACTAGCCATTTAACTCCTCGGTACCGCTGCATCTAGAGTCTACATCTGACCAACTTTAACCCACTCTCTCCTCCTTACGTCTGTCACCCCCTCCAGCCCCCTACACCCCCTCCCTATCTTTGTCACCCCCTCCAGCCCCCTACACCCCCTCCCTATCTCTGTCACCCCCTCCAGCCCCTACACCCCCTCCCTATCCCTATCACGCCCTCCAGCCCCTACACCCCCTCCCTATCCCTGTCACCTCCTCCAGCCCCTACACCCCCTCCCTATCTCTGTCACCCCCTCCAGCCCCTACACCCCCTCCCTATCTCTGTCACCTCCTCCAGCCCCTACACCCCCTCCCTATCTCTGTCACCCCCTCCAGCCCCTACACCCCCTCCCTATCCCTGTCACCCCCTCCAGCCCCCTACACCCCCTCCCTATCTCTGTCACCCCTCCAGCCCCTACACCCCTTCCCTATCCCTGTCACCCCCTCCAGCCCCTACACCCCCTCCCTATCCCTGTCACCCCCTCCAGCCCCCAACACCCCCTCCCTATCTCTGTCACCCCTCCAGCCCCTACACCCCTTCCCTATCCCTGTCACCCCCTCCAGCCCCTACACCCCTTCCCTATCCCTGTCACCCCCTCCAGCCCCTACACCCCCTCCCTATCTCTGTCACCCCCTCCCTATCTCTGTCACCCCCTCCCTATCTCTGTCACCCCCTCCGGCCCCTACACCCCCTCCCTATCTCTGTCACCCCCTCCAGCCCCCTACACCCCCTCCCTATCTCTGTCACCCCCTCCAGCCCCTACACCCCCTCCCTATCTCTGTCACCTCCTCCAATCTCTTTAACCTTCCCAGAACTCTTTTCTTCAATTTGCCCTGTTGAACATACCATCTTTCTGGACGTAAAACTCTGGAATTTCCTCCCTCAACCTCACAATCTTACAATCTCTCTGTCTCACACACACAATCTCTCTCTCAAAATCTCTCTCCCATTCTCTGGGCGAGACAGTGACACCCATAACCCATGAACAAGGAAAAGAAAGATGTTTATCAAAGATTTCAGGGATAACATTAGAAGACGATGGTCCCACAGAACACCCCTTTCTTTTCCCTACAGTGTAGAAGCAGACCATTTGGCCCGTACTGACCCTCCGAAGAGCATCTCACCCAGACCTAGCTCCCTACCCTATCCCTGTTACCCTGCATTTCCCACGGCTAAACCATCTCGCTTGCACGTCTATGGGCAATTTAGCACAGCCTATCCACCCTAATCTACAAATCCCTGGGCACTGTGGGCAATTTAGCGTGGCCAATCCACCCTAACTCTGGACCATGGGAGGAAACCCATGCAGTCAGGAGAAGAATGTGCCAACTCCACGCAGAGAATTGCGCGAGGGGAGAACTTGACCACAACACTCAGATATTTCCATACTTGAACATGCAATCCAGGCACGGAGAATCTAAACTCAGATATAGGGTGCCAACTCTCGGAATTTTGGTCAGGAGGGCTGCTATCAAAGGCAG
The DNA here is from genome assembly GCF_047496795.1 of Chiloscyllium punctatum. Taxonomy (NCBI): domain Eukaryota; kingdom Metazoa; phylum Chordata; class Chondrichthyes; order Orectolobiformes; family Hemiscylliidae; genus Chiloscyllium; species Chiloscyllium punctatum. The sequence goes on from NC_092766.1 coordinate 6,633,537, forward strand.
ATGGATGGTCATGATCTCATAGAATATAACCTCTTTAGACAATCTCCCAGGAATATCCTGTACTTAGGGAAGATATTCTCGGGAGAAAGTCCAGTGGAGTTATTCGGGTGGAACTGAGAAATAAGAAAGGGATGATCACCTTTTATTGGGATTGTATTATAGTCAGTGAGAAATTGAGAAGCAACTTTGAAAGGAGATCTCAGATATCTATAAGAATAATAGGGTTGCGATGGTAGGTGATTTTAACTTTCAAAACGTAGACTGGGACTGTCATGATTTGTTAAGTGTGTACAAGAAAATGTTCTTAAGTCCATTCGTGGATGTAGCTTTTGGAGAAGAAATAGGTACTTGCCCTACAATTGGAAACTAAAGCAAGGGGCAAGTGACTGAGGGGTCAGTGGGGGAGCACTTTGGGGCCAGTGACCATAATTCGATTCGTTTTAAAGTAGCTATGGGAAAGGGTAGACCTGATCTAAAACTTAAAGGGCGACATTGGAGTAAGGCTGATTTTAACGGTATGAGGCAAGAACTTTCAAAAAAATGATTGGGGGTGGATAGTCACAGGTGAAGGGACCGCTGGGAAGTAGGAGGCCTTTGAGAATGAGATAATGAGAATTCAGAGATAATATGTTTCTGTTAGTGCGAAGGTAGGCATAGGGAATATGAGATGACTAGAGAAATTGAGGTTCTGGTCAAGAAAATGAAGGAAGCATATGTTAGGTACAGTCAGTAGAGATTGAATGAATCCCGAGAAGACTATAAAGGCAATAGGTATATATTCAAGAGGGAAATCGGGAGAGCAAAAAGGGACATGAGATAGCTTTGGCAAACAGGGTTAAGGAGAATCCATAGACACTGTACAAATACATTAAGGATAAAAGAGTAACTAGGGACAGAATAGGGACCCTTAAAGATCAACGTGGCCATTTACGTGTGGATCCACAGGAGATGCATGAGACACTAAATATTTTACGTCCCTTATTTAGTGTGGAGAGGACATGGAAGCGAGGGAGCTTGGAGAGATAAACAGCGAGGTCTTGAAAAGAGTTCATTTTGGATGTTTTAAAATGCGTAAAGGTAGATAAATCCGCAGAATCTGATTCAGGGTTTCCCACATCTTTTTGGGAAGCTAAGGAAGTGATTGCTGGACCTCTTGCTGAGGTATATGTATCATCAACAGCCAGGGGTGAGGTGCCAGAAGACTGGAGGGTGGCTAACATTGTGCCACTGTTTAAGAAAGGTGGCCAGGGAACTACAGATCGGTGAACCTGATATTGGTGGTGGGTAAGTTGTTGGAGGGAACCCTGAGGGACACGATTTACATGTGTTTGGAAAGGCAAGGACTGATTAGGAATAGTCAACATGGTTTTGTGCGTGGGGAATCATATCTCACTAACTTGATTGAGTTTTTTTGAGGAACTGACAAAGACTGTGAAGCCAGAGAGCATTGGACATTGTCTATATGGACTTTACCAAAGTTCTACATGGTAGACTGGTTAGCAGGGTTAGATCACATGGAATCCAGGAATTGAATACAAAATTGGCTTGAAGGTAGGAGACAGAGGGTGATGCTGGAGGGTTTGCTTTTCGGGCTGGATGCCAGCCATATGCTGCAAGGATCGGTGCTGGGTCCACTGCTTTTTGTCATTGATATAAATGAATTGGTTATGAATATAGGAAGCATGGTTAGTAAGTTTGTAACTGACACCAAAATAGGTGTGTAGTGGACAATGAGGAAGATTATCTCACACTACAACAGGACTTGGTCTGATGTGCCAAAAATTGGCAGATGGAGTTTAATTTAGGTAAATGTGAGGTGCGCCATTTTGGTAAATTAAACAGGAACAGAGCTTTACACCATCATTGGTAGGAGTGCTGCCAAACAAAGGCAGCTAGGGTGCAGATGCATAGCTCCTTGAAAGTGAAGTTGCCAATTGACAAGGGAGTGAATAAGGCATTTGGCACACTTTCCTACATTGGTCAGAACATCAGAGGAAGTGATGGAGGTGGGTACAATTCTAACATTTAAAAGGCATCTGTTTGGATGTGAATGGGAGGATTTAGAGGGATAGTGGCCAAATGCTGGGCGGCACGGTGGCACAGTGGTTAGCACTGCTGCTTCACAGCGCCAGAGACCCGGGTTCAATTCCCGCCTCAGGCGGCTGACTGTGTGGAGTTTGCACATTCTCCCCGTGTCTGCGTGGGTTTCCTCCGGGTGCTCCGGTTTCCTCCCACAATCCAAAAATGTGCAGGTCAGGTGAATTGGCCATGCTAAATTGCCCTTAGTGTTGAGGTGCAGGGTAAGTGTAGGGGAATGGGTCTGGGTGGGTGTGCTTCGGCGGGTCGGTGTGGAACTTGTTGGGCCGAAGGGCCTGTTTCCAAACTGTAAGTAATCTAATCTAAATGGGGCTAGGTCAGATTGGGATGCCTGGTTGGCACAGACAAGTTAAAATGGAAGGTCTGCTTCTGTGCTGGATGACTAATTGAAGCACAGACTCAAGGGGCTGAGTGGCTTCCTCCCATCATTGCTGCCTTGTGGGTAACTAAATTAATGCCTCACGCGAAACGATTGTCCAAGAGCAAAGATTAAATACTCCTCAGGGATGTTGAAGAATGAGAGGTGATCTCAAGGTGTACCGAGGGCTCACCAGGGTCAATGCAGACAGGTGCTAGCTGAGGGGAGAGAGGCAGAGCAGTTGGATATTGTCTGAGATTAAGGGACAAGCCATTTCTAACTGAGATGAGGAATTTCTTCACTGAGATGGTGGTGAATCTTTGCAATTTCCCTTCCCGAGGGAGCACCAAGGTTCAGTTATTGATTACATTGAACACAGAGCTCGATTGATTTCTGGATGTTAAAAAATATACAGCAGGGAGACGGTGCTGCTGAAATGAAAAATCGACCACAATCTCATTGAATGCTGGGGTGGGCAGAGGGGCTGATTGGTTTCCTGCTCCTGGTCTTTATAAGAGTCATACAGCACGGGGAAACAGACCCTTCGGCCCATCTCACCAATGCTGATTCCTGCTGAAATTAAAGCCACATTAAGATCCCCAGTGTTTGTTCAGCACAATTTGAATAAGTAATCTCATTTTACTTTAGATATGCTGGCAACAGGTTAAACTCTCCGTTGTTGTCTCTTGGAACAAAGTGTGTGTATGACAGAGAGTGTGTGAGCGTGTTTGTGTGTGTCTGCCTCAGAGAGACAGAGAGAGAGATAGTGTGTGTGTGTGTGTGTGCTACTGAGACTTTATAAAGCTCTGGTTAGGCCCCATTTGGAGTACTGTGTCCAGTTTTGGTCCCCACACCTCAGGAAGGACATACTGGCACTGGAGCGTGTCCAGCGGAGATTCACACGGATGATCCCTGGAATGGTAGGTCTAACTTACCAGGAACGGCTGAGGATCCTGGGATTATATTCATTGGAGTTTAGAAGATTAAGGGGAGATCTAATAGAAACTTAAAAGATAATACATGGCTTGGAAAGGGTGGACGCTAGGAAATTGTTTCCGTTAGGCGAGGAGACTAGGACCCGTGGACACAGCCTTAAAATTAGAGGGGGTCAATTCAGAACAGAAATGCGGAGACATTTCTTCAGCCAGAGAGTGGTGGGCCTGTGGAATTCATTGCCACAGAGTGCAGTGGAGGCCGGGACGCTAAATGTCTTCAAGGCAGAGATTGATAAATTCTTGATGTCACAAGGAATTAAGGGCTACGGGGAGAATGCAGGTAAGTGGAGTTGAAATGCCCATCAGCCATGATTGAATGGCGGAGTGGACTCGATGGGCCGAATGGCCTTACTTCCACTCCTAGGTCTTATGCTTTTATGGTGTGTGTGTCTCTCACTCTCCCTCTTCCCTCTCTTTTGCATGGTTTCTGCCTCTCCCTAACATTTTCTGTGTTCCTTTACACTGGGATAAACTGAAATTAAATGTTAAGTGTCACCAGGAGATAACATAAAGCAGCAAAAACTTGGATATGATATACTGAAAGCGATGAGGCTAACGCTCGGGATTATAACTTATTTGGGGCGGTGGGGTGCAAACGGCTTTGAAACGTTTTGATTGAGCTGTGTGTGGAT